>NW_009235353.1:8955-20268 GCF_000690835.1 Fulmarus glacialis
TTCTTGTCTGACATCACAGATCTTTTATCAGTTGTGATAAATCCAAGAAAGCAAGCTTTGGTCAGCAAAACTGTTTGATAGGGTACAACACGCATAAAATTACACTCAAACTAATTGTGAACTTTGTTCACCAAAGGAAATGAGACTTCTCTTGTTTATTTTCACTACATCTGTTTTTGTAACACATTTGGTTCTTAAGTTGGAAAAAGACACCCACACCCAAAGGAAACATAAACATATAATACATATTGAACAAAAATTAAGTACTGACAGTTTTCCTACAGTTTCCTATCACCATGTTTTTACATGTTTTAACATGGCTCTAAAAGATGAAAAACAGAAAAACAGAAGTAGTATACATCTAAAAAATGAAAAGGGACTTTGACGGAAAGACTATTTGGGCTTCCTCTTTCTCTTCCACTCAATCACAATCTATACTATGAATACAGTTTTCATCTTGCTCTGAAATTAACTCTTACAAGAGTCTACAGAAAGAAAAAAAAAGAAAAGCTTCCTGAGCAGTCTTTGACAGCAGGAGAGTCAAAATGTGAGCAGGAAGCTCTCTAAATAGCGGGTTTTGTCATCTATGTGTATACTGTTATACAATGGAGATAACATAAACAGCAAAATTATTTCATAGAGATTCCAAAACTGTATGCAAAACCATGTTCAGTTGGGTTTTCTGTGCTGTCCATAATTTTTAGGGAAGTGTATACTGACAATGCAGTCTAAGGCATTAGAGATTATTCTCTCTAAAAAAAGAGTTAATCAATTATCTCCGCTGATTCTGCTAGCTATATTTATTCAAGTCCTGTAAATTTTATTAGGATCTGGCCATCAGAAAGTAGCTTGCCTGTTGAAGTAAACACTGCAATGCAGGCTTTGTAGATAGATAGTGCTATTGTTGCTTTCTAGAAGGAAGATAAACCAATAAAATCTATAGAAGAAAACAATACATATTTGAGTGTATGATGAGGTCCAGGGAACATTTATTCACATACCGGGTCTGGATTAGAGTCTGTTATTTGAATAGACACATTCCAGGAATGCAAGCATATTTCCATTGCAGAGTGAAAAGAGAAAGAAGAAAAGAGAAAGAAGAAAAGAGAAAGAAGAAAAGAGAAAGAAGAAAAGAGAAAGAAGAAAAGAGAAAGAAGAAAAGAGAAAGAAGAAAAGAGAAAGAAGGATTTTTTTTCTAAATGGGTGTCTGATAATGGATGTCTGTAACATAGTTACAATTCGCAGTAAAAAACAGTCCAGGCTTAGTTCAGATATTCACTAGCAAAATGCAGAGTTGCTGATTAATCAGTTATAGATTTCAGAACATAGGACTTAAGTCTAATAGTGTGGCTACAATTGTGCAGTCACAAAATTCCATTGTTTTGTGCTTGATTTGACATAACCAAATTCAAGGAAATGATGGAAAATATTTCTGTATTACATTCCATTAGAATAATAAATTAATGAAAAATTACACCAACTGAACATGCAGTCCAAGGTCATTGAAGATCACCAATACATATTTTCAATGGGAGTACACAGAGACATACCAGACTGTTGTTGTGCTTTCCTCTTGTCTTACTGAGATGTTTCTTAACAAAACTTCCAGTTCATAAATTCCATAGCTTGTCCTGTAGTAAGTTGCCACTATTTGCATTGAGAGCTATGCAGACATAATTTGCACCAATTGTGTGCCTTCTGCTTGAGCTTGTAGTCCATTTAAATATTTTGAACATGCCTGAATTCATAAAATCTTGCCTTAAGAAGGTCAGGGTATTTTGGCAGTATATCCTCTTTATGGGAGCAACAGCAAACTGTCAAATTGTGTTGGCCATTCTTCCAGGATGAGGTTCAGTGCATGTGGTATGCAAGTCATAGGAATGGCATTGGGAAACACATTGCTAAGAACAGATCTAGCAGCTGTTTTCATTAAAGAAGCATTATTGGACATTCAGCCAAGAACACAATCAAAATCAACATTCAGTAGTACCCTTACTAACGCAGGACTGAGAATGCAATAACATTAAACTATATAACGCCATTCAATACCTACCAAAAGTCATTTGTTACTCACTATGAACAAAGGATGAATGATGACAGTTGTGCTTCGACCACGTAAGTGAACTGTTCCGTCCAACAACCTACTCACCTGATGAGCACGGACTGGCTGAAAAACATGCTCTGTGTTCTGGTATGTGTTGGGAAAGGTAATTGTTACTGAGTTTTGTAGTGCTTGGACGACTTCCATCTGCCTTTATGTAACAGCATTTAAAAAAATCAGCTTATAACAAGAACTTTTCAAGGGGATATAAACTCTTGACAAACACCATAACAATAAAAATCATTGTATTTTTCAGAGTACACTGCCTCACATAACACCTGGTGTTTTTTGTTGACTGAGTCTCACATCCTCTTTCCCATATTCAGTGTACCACTAAGCATAGCTTTCATTTAGCATAACTAGAAAAAGTTTTCTTTCAAAATGCTTAAACACAGCAGCAGTAGAAGTTATAGAATATACTGTCATCAACATATTTTCATTCAGTAACAAACTCAATTTCATACTACCCTTTTGGGGAGCAAGAGGAATATGCAAGGGTTTTGTCATTATTAGTTTTGTTTACATATATAAATTCACCTTGTGCACATAAATATATATGTATTAGGATATATATATGAAATATATAAAGAATTTTATACCAAATATTTTGTTTTCAGCAAGACATTCTTCCAATTCTGTAAAGCTTGTATTTATTGCATTGTTTCGGTAATGCACAGTGGTAAGGAGGCTACTAGATCTTTAGACTTTTTTACTAATTTACATCAAAAACTTAAATGGGTAATGCTCCCTTTGATAAATACTTTCCTAACTATTTTTTCTAAAAGTGTATTGAAATGAATTTCTACTGTCAGTTCTGGTTTCTATCTGCCAACACACCCCAAGAGAACACCTGAAAGTCAATGTTCAGAGCAGCTGGGATCTCCGGAGCATGCTTGTCAAAAAAGTGTTCACAATATTGTCTTTATGTAGGCTCTAACCTTTCTGCAGTGTACATTGAAAGGAGACAGACTAAAATTGACTGTTGTAATCTCGATACCAAACCCTCCTGGTATTCATCATACTAAAAAGTTTAGAGAAATGTTTTGCTCCTATTCCCATTTAAAACACTTGTATTTCCTGGAGCACATATATGAAGCATTCTTCAAGCTGAACATGCAAGCATGCAGACACATATATAGACACTATATATTTATATATATACACACACAAGTTTTGGACTTATTAGTGAAGAAAGAGCAAGTCCTCATTCCCTGCAGTCGGAAGTTGAAGAGGCATGTAGCCATGTTTGTGGCATGGTTTGCAGTTTTGTACCCTATGAGTTACAAAAGTGTTCTGTCACACAACCATACTGCAAGACTTTCAAGGTGAGTATTCTTTGACTAGTTCAGAGGAACAGACAACTATTTCAGAATTGCATTCACCTTTTTCCTGGTCATCATGCAGGAGCCTTTTTCTTTTATCATCCTGTGATTATTTCTGTGGGATTTGTATCTCCTTTCATTTCCATAACAACAGCATTTCTGATAATATTAATTCCTCTCATAATAGTAAAGCAACTGCAATTGCTATTGAAATCTGATCTTGGTATTCTGTAGCTAAAATTTGACATTTTCTGTATTAATCTACTTTATAATCCTTCTCCAAATTGACCAGTTTTGTATAACTATTCTTTCAGTAGGCCATCACAATATGAAGTGTTACTCTACCACTTTAATTTTGCCTTTCTGAGCAACATATATCCTTCAGTACCTACGTTTGAATCCCAGTTATTAGTTCACTGTCTTCCGTTATCCACAGTATATCTGATATTGCATCTGATGTCAGTAGTTTTTGTTCCTGTATTCTCTTGCCCATCTGACAATGTTCCAAATAAGGATCAAGAAAGCAGTAATACTATTGAACAAGACACTGGTAAGATATCTGGAATACTGTGTTCAATTCTTGTTACCATGTTCACGACAGATTAAATAAACGTGGAAAAATTCAGCTGAAGGTTACTAAGATCACTTACCTTTTTGATACATGAGCAGATGACCAGTCTTGCTTAGCTAAGAGGACTAAAAATGGAACAGACTGATCTTTACCAATAATGCAATTAGGCCAGAAATCCTTAGTGTCTGGCAAAATAAAAGACACTGTTAGAACAAGAAGGAATTTATCATAAATTAATTTTTACTTGAAATTAGGTTTCTGACTACCAAGAGAGCAAGGGCTTTGAACAACCCCTGAACAGAAACCGTGGAGGTAAACAATTGTATTTATGAATGGGACTAAATTACCTTATTCTAACACAGAGATGGAGTTTCTGAACGAGGAATTTCTTTTCTTCCTTTTCCCCTCCCCGCCACCCCTCCAAATAGAAGATATAGGGAATACAGGACAAAACAGATATAGATTTATCTATTACTATTCTGAAATTATCCAATTATCTGTTATCTAATTACAAGTCGTTATCTAATCACAAGTCATTATTTAATCATTAGGACATTAATGAATTACCATTCTCTATTTATCTAACAATATTTTCACAGCATTCAAAGTGAACATAAGACACCACAAAGAATAGGCTACCTGGCTACTTTAACCAGCTGTAGGAAGTAAACTATTACTTCACAATAGAAAATAAAAAATGTAAAGATTCTGGGACCAAAGTATCATTGAAAATATTTCATTAAAAAAACAGCAGTGATATTGTAAACACCTAAAAACTCTAGTTCTGACAATTCTGGTTCCCAAAAGTATTTGGCAAGCAAGCTTACTAAATTTACATTTGGAGAGACACTGGACTATAAAATGTAACGTGCCAAGTACTGAAATTTAATATAAGTAATCAGACATTGTATTTTTAAGAGAGTAATGAACTAGCCTCTGTTCTTCTGTATCTCCAGATACTACTTGGAAATAAGCAACTCAAGTGATGAAATAAACATGGATACAAGCATCCTCTTCTAATGTTATTGAAATAAACTCAATAAACATCTATCTGGTGCCTTTCCAAGATATACAGTATATAGATCCTTTGGGCACTAGGAGGCTAGGAAATCAAAGTATTCATAAGAGAGAAAGAGAATTCTTTTTTTTATAATGCAGAAGTTCCCTTCCACACTTGAAATGCAACCTTTGCTGAAAATACTTGCTTTAATTATATTAAAGATAGCACATTGTTTTCATGTATTGTAAATTTCTTACTTTCTCAATTGTACCCAAATATCACATTTGTCCATAACATGTAGAACCTGAGTAACATTCTATTTGTTTAGTCTAAAAAAAGTCACTTTTATTTAATGACCAACTATGATTTTTATTAATTGTACTAGGAGCTAAGAACAAATCAAATTATAATAACCTATCTTTGCTCCAATACTGCAGTAAGAAACATACATTACTTATATTTACTTTAATCCCACTAGTATTTAATACTTCATTTACTATATACTCCACTGACCAAATAAATCCAAGTATTATCTTGTGTTAGCTCAACCTTTTACAACATTAAAATCTCTGGGATTTATTTTAGGAGGAATCAAAAAAGGCAACTTTGGCTCCATTTAGTATCATTCTGCCATTCAATTAATCTAGTTTATTTAGAGGAAATGAGCACAGAACTGCACATAATGCTTCAAAATTACATCTTATCCTACAGACAGAATTTTTTCCTTTGTTTAGAAGAACTTCCTATTCAGCAAATTTTACTCTATAAGCTGCATAGAATTTCATTATTCCAATAGTACCACACCTATATCTGTGTAAATCATGCTATTTTACTAACATCAATAGCATTCAAATGTTATGAAAATGATACAACTGAAGATAAAAGTGATGTTCCATTACTGGCATTACTTTGGACCTTTCTTCTTGTTTAAGAATTAAGGACTTAATTCACTGAAGCAAACACTTTGTGTAATATCTTCTGCAAGTATTTTCAGAATACCAGGAGATTGGTGTGCTTCACGTGATAAACGTTAAAGAGAACCGACTTTACAAAACTGCCAAGTACCTTTCTACCAAAGAAGATATGAGAAACCACACTCCCAAAGACCTCTAATAACTCAGTAGAACCTTGGCACTGAACTTTTCAGAGAGGAGGGAGAGACTCAGTTTGGCTAATGTCATCAAATGAATTACATCCACCAGAAGATAATGGATATTTAGGGAGAACTATGTTCAAATCCAACCCGCTTTTTTTGGTAAAAAGCAAGGTCTGTTTTTACAATAAAATGCTATGTCTGAAACAAAGTGGCTTTTTATATGGGAAGACACAGGATTAACTGCTCTGTTTCATCTTATTTAAAAGCTGACATTACTGTTACTGTCCAAGATGATAAATAAAGTAAGTGACAGAGCAAGTAGAATACAGAGATGCTCTCAGTCAGCTACTTTTATGCCTTATGCTTTTTTAATTCTCTCAGTCAACTCTCTGGTTTTTAAGGATCATCTTGTAGCCTGACTGGGACAAGGGGTTACTCATTTTAAAAAAAAAAGTATTTTTGTAACTGTGACTGGGTACCCTAAAATCTGCTAAAGTACAAAGTGAAAGTTGTATGACAAGGGTAGCCCCTACTTCCCTTCCCCTCCAAATCATGTTTTTCCTGGGTTCGTACATTAGTACATGATAAAGAAAGTCTATGTCAAATTAAACAGAAATTTTCTAATGCATAGTTTAAATAAAACATAATTTAGAAATATCTACCTCCTCTGCAAGGAAGCTATACAAAGCAACCTAAAGACTAAAGGATCAAATACTCTACTCAAAATACAACTAAAAGTATTAGACAAATAAGCTGATACTGGAGAGAAGAACGAATTGAAGTAACAGAATTTTAAGGATTGCTTTGCACAATCACACCAATCAAGAAAAAAAGAGAGGAAACAAGTTTAGAGCTGCTTTTTACTGATTTGTATAATACTGTTCTATGCCTGCATACCTCTTCATCACACATTGTCTCTGCCGCTCCTTCCTCCTCACACTCTTCCCCTGCTCGAGCGTGGGGTCCCTCCCACAGGAGACAGTCCTCCATGAACTTCTCGACTGTGGGGCCTTCCATGGGCTGCAGTTCTTCATGAACTCCAGCTCCAGAGCAGGCTTCCCACAAGAGCACAGCCTCCTTCAGGCGCATCCACCTGCTCCAGCGTGGAGTCCTCCATGGGCTGCAGGTGGATATTTGCTCCACCATTAACCTCCATGGGCTGCAGGGGGACTGCCTGCCTCGCCATGGTCTTCACCACGGGCCGCAGGAGAATCTCCGCTCCGGCGCCTGGAGCGCCTCCTCCCCCTCCTTCTTCAATGACCTTGGCATCTGCAGAGTTGTTTCTTTCACGTATTCTCACTCCTCTTTCCGGCTGCAGGTTGTTGCACAGCAGCTTCCCCTTCTTAAATAGGTTATCACAGAGGCGCTGCTGCTAAAGGGCTTGGTCTTGGCCAGCGGTGGGTCCATCTTGGAGCCATCTGGCATTGGCTCTATTGGACATGGGGGAAGCTTCTAGCAGCTTCTCACAGAAGCCACCCCTGTAGCCCCCCCACTACCAAAACTTTGCCATGCAAATCCAATACACCACGTTACAGAACTAGACAAAAAGAACATGCTAGAATCCCTAATTCTAGACTATAAACACTAATTGGTTTGGAAGGTCAAGTTAAACATTATTTGAAATTGGCTTTTACTGTCTAAAACCATTCTCAAATGAAGCTAGGCTTTTGCAAATGTGGATATGCTATAAATTATTTGGTGGATTTTCCCTATGAAGCTACTGATTAAAATAACATCATGGCTGCTGCTGCTCCTATACTTCAGCAATGTCACTCCTCCTTTACTGGTTCTTTTTAAATTCCACCTCTTCTTTCTTTAAATCCTCTAGCTACAGCACTAACATATCATGTATACTTTTCTTCTCTACTTGTACATCACTCAAAAGAAACTAACTTAAGTCCAAATACCTGTATCTGAATGGCAAACCAAAGATCACCTACCTGTAGTTTGCTGCCATCAAACCTATGATCTTTTATATTAACTTCTTTTGACAGTGTGTTTTAACAAAAGTTTAATAACAGCATGAGCAATTTCTTAGTCCCCACAACGTGCACAATATTTAAAGTTATTCTAAATGTTTTGGAGTCAAATTGACCACAAACACTATCAAATATTATCCTCTTTATATCATTAGATAGCAGAAATATTTCATATGAAAAATCAGCTACATCTTTTTGACTGATTTTTTTTTTTTTTGGTCTCACTTTATATCAACTTCTACTCTGACAGCACCAAAATTCATCCTATCTTCAGTAAGATACGAGTTCCTTCATTAAAAGAAATAACTTGTTGGAAGACAATTTCTATTAAAAAAAACACCCACCGAAAACTCCACAAACCACATACCCCACAAAAAAATCCCACTATGTAAACATCATGCTATTTAATTTCCTTGCATTAAAAGTCTATGTCTTATAAAGAATTTGTTGTATAGCCAAGCTCACTGATTGTCTGTGGCATTCCGATTCTTTTGCCTACTCAAAATGACTGGAACACACTGTAAGTTGTCTTGGCTCCCCTCCATAAAATAAGCTTAGTGACTTCATACACAGAATGACCAAAGGCCAAGGATACATTTCATTGGTAAAAAAGTGTTCTCTGTCCCTTTGCTTTAATTTGGTCATGTCTACAATACCAAATAAAGCAGAGCAGTAGTAGCCTGTCTTGAGAGTGAGAGAGTTCATATTGAGGATTCAGTGTCCACTCTGATCACGTTTAAAAGGTTTTTAACTCTGACCTGTTCTGAAACTTCAAATTTTGTTCATGATTTCATATTCAACAAACAGTTCCCTACAGGTCAATGTATTTTCTTCCTCATGTAAAATTTATTAAAACAGACCAGTATCTAGAACGCAACACATCCCTCAATACTCTATGAGTACCTGACAATACATTATAGGACTTTAAAGACTTGAGAAAGCTTATTTTAATTGAGCAGTCATTTCAACACATGCTCATGAAGTTTTCTTCTACGTATAACTAATCACCGTTTCACAGATGGACTCAGGAATAACTTTAAATATAAGATAAAGTGATTAAATGATTATTACTATGAAGCACTACAACATTTACATTAAGACACTAGTTATATTTCCTTCATATATAGAAAAATTATTTGTTAGAAATACTAAACAAGAAACTCCATTGACTGAGTATAGACTTTCCCTTTCCAAACGACCCATAACTAAAAGAGAAATTGGAAAAGACATTGTCTAGATAATGATTTGCCTAAATAGAGTTACTGAAATCCAGATTTAGTTTCCGTTATGTAGCCAAAGAGCCTGCAGGTATAATATTTTCAGCTGGCACCAGGCTTAATGCTTTTTTATCGATCTGCCCATAGCTTAAGTGCACACATAAGGATATGGATTGTTAAACAATTCTTGTTATCTATCACTGATTATGGAAATATAATACATCTTGCAGCAGCATCTGCACTTTTTCTAACATGAAATGCTACTTACAGCAGACTGTTCATTTTACCCTGTGAACTCTCTAACACTTGTGGTATTTTTTGTGCACCAATCACACAACAGGCCCTCTCTGTTACAGCCTATGGTGTACGCAATAACGTTATCATTAGATTCTTTGTATTTGAGTTGCATCAAATGTAATGTACAATTATAATTGTAATTAATAAGGTACATTCAAATTCTTTGTATTTCTCGTCTTCCCCAAGAGATCCTTAGCTTCTCCTCATTTGAAGATTTCAACCAAATAAAATACTAGGGGAAATATAATATTTCAAGTTCACATTTTGTGGCAGTTGCCAAAGTCAGCCTTTGCAAAGAGTTTGGTACAGCTATTAATACTACATGCTGAGTGTTTTCTACTTTGTGCTCAGTAGGAATTAAGATAAATGAATCAATGTAATTTTCATATTTTCTTTATACTTTTATCTCTGTACTTGTCATGAAGACAAAAGGATAGCACTGCCATCACTGCACCAAAGTTAGAGGAAAAAATGAGGGGTTTACAGTCCTCTAATTTTTTTTTCCTCCCAGAACATAATTGGGTATTCGTGTTTTCCTTTCTACTAACACCAAATCTGCAACGAGCTAAAAAACATCTTCTGTACCTTCCTTTTTGTCCAAACACTGAAGGAAGACCCACTTGAAGTGAATTCAAACTTTGAAGGTACTTATAAAAGAAGTCTGCTTCAGAGTTCGCTCTCATGCGTTCTGCTAAGTCAGAAGGCTACCAACCACTACATGAATACGAGTAAAACAGTAACATACAGTACTGTCAAGTAAACAGGAGAAATCCTGACTAAATTAAGTCAATGGCAAAACTCCCAGCAACTTCAGTGTGGCCAGGATTTCACCCTTATCTTGTGGATCAAAACAATTATTTCACTGTTCAGAAGGACCAGACTGCTGTGCCTGCCAATAATTTCTTAATGCAACCTACCATGGTGAGTCTTAATTGTATATACCTCTGTAACTATTCCTTTTTTATTCTACCAAGGTAAACTGTTGACTTGCCAAAAATATTACAGCATAATCAAACAGCATCCACAACAAAGACCTTTCTTTCATCTTAGCAAAGAGCCAGATGTACCAAAGCTTCCCTTAGCATAACCTCACCACCGGTCTGCAAATGAATAATTATCACTGCCTCACCACCCGTTAGCAACTGCTGATGTTCATAGCTGTTGAAGTGGCATACCTGCATTAAAAAGGAATGGTTCGAACCAAGAAATGAAGTGCTTTCTCCATTTGGCAATGTTGTGTTGCAGAAAGCTTCCTATTTTTCAGTGAATCACAAAGTACATACTTGAAGAAGTATCTTCTGCATAGCATGGACCCAAATTCAAAGTAGACTAACCACGAACAGTATAACTGAACACCTCTTATATTTCTTCACAGGGTTTACAATATACACTGTAACTACGCTAACCAAAACGATCTCATGTATATGCAATTCAATAGCCAGAGAGAATCAAGTTATCCACATGAGAATCAATTTTACACTAAACTAGAACAAAACTCTGTTTTTAACGTGCTGCAAAGACGACCAAAAATAAAGGCTCTCTTTTGACATAGATAGCAGTACTTTTTATTTGGAAATTTTTGAGAAATCTGTTGTAAGATTGTACAACAAGCATTTTTCCCTTGATAACTAATCAAATGAAATAATCAAGCAGAACTGGTTAATTTGTTCTCCTCAGACTGGGGAAGTATTGCAAAGTATTAATTCTGCCAATACAGTGCCTTTGCTTTG
>NW_009235353.1:20299-26573 GCF_000690835.1 Fulmarus glacialis
TGCCACAGGCATCATAAGAACCTGTCTTACTTTCAGAAAGACTGTTAGGATAGAATCATAGGAGCAAAGCAAAATCCTATCTATAACATAGATACGGCCCTTGCTAGAGCTTAACCTCTTTAATCACCTCATCGTATCTGGTTGGATTCTACTTTACATTACCCCATAGAATTTCCTTCTTCTCTACAAGAACATAATCAGACCCAGGATATCTAACATAATTTATTCCACTAACTTTAATCTTCGGCGTAACTCCTGTCATATTATTGCCTGCTTTATCAATGACCTGACTCAAATGAGAATGTCAGTTTATAACTTCATTTAAGTATCCCTGAACAGCAACCTAATACCCCTAATGACTACTTTGGTTACAAGAAACCCTCTCCATTTTAGAGAAGATAAAAACCATGAATTACTAATTCATATCTATTTAAATAGATTTTAAGATTGGAAGGAAACAGTCTGATCATTTAGCCAGACTTTACTCTGAAATATCCTCCACAAATTCCTATATGTAATTCAAGCATCCATTTATTTCTAAGCTGCTTTCAAGAATGTCACCAGCAATTATTTTTACTTAAAACCCCCTCAGTTTTGACTGAAAAGTTTCTTTGAAAAAAGTGCTAGAGGAAACACGTACTTATCAGTACTCTGATACAGTTTTAAGATAATCATGAAAGATTTCTCAGTGCAGCTATAAAATTTAATATAGTTCAGCACCACATAACTTACATTAAAAAAGGTTGTTCATAATATTTATTACCCTCTAGTTGCACTATTTCTGTTCAGCCATCCATTTGAATTGAGGAATCCTTCATCATCCATATACACCAGACCTTCTCTTTGATCTCTAATGGTAAATTTAAAGGCTGAGTAAATGCTCTTAGAAACACACAGTGTGGCACAGCTGCTTATTGTTACATAGAAGACAGTAGGTCATTAAAATTGAAACTCGATTAATACAGTGGAACATCCCCCTAATCATATCCACACTTTGAAGTAATACCCCTTTCGGTGATATCTCTAATTTACAGTTAACTAGTTTTCTTAAAGTGGAATAACAGTCAAGCTTTGGTTAAGGTCAGAATTAATATAAGTGCATCTTTCATCAAAAGACAGAGAACTATTGGCAATGTACCCTGCTGTGGTATTTGCACTTATAATACACAGCAAACACCCAACAGATATGCAGCCTACCACATTAATCACATGAAACTCATCAAGCCTGCGGTTTTTACCAGTTTGCTGAAGGTTTTTATAATCCTACAAGAAAGTACTTTAGCATTATTTAGTTAACTACATATTAATTTTTATTAGTGCTTTAGCAACATTCTAATTAGCAGAGGGTGAGCTAAATCTTTGCCTCAAAGTGTAACTGAATCAAAACAAAACTTTTGGGATTCAAGTTTATGTAGCTTTTCACTTTTGCTTGTCCCCTTATCACCACTGTGGTTCAGCCAGTGACACAATTAGGAAAAAAAAAAAGAACTATTTTAAAGAATTTTCAAATCTGCCAGTGTCCTGAAGCACTTCGTGTTTGATTTCATTACATTTTCCAGCTCAAATACCAGATGAAAGTGTTAGAGATGGGTGAATCTGAATAAACACGGGGCAAGGGAAACATGAATTTATGGACCTTCACTTACCATATGAACACTAGCTGAACTATCCATACCAGTTCCATGAGCAAACTAACAGCTGACTGCTCACAAAAAGTGGAACAGTCATAAACATGAACTGGTCTTCCAAAATGCTCTCGTTCTTTAAAAATTAAGAAAAAAATCTCCAAGTTCAATACTGATGGTGCACAACTTTGTAACAATGTCAGGCATTTGGATTCAGGAAGACGTCAGCCTTTTCCTCCCTAAGAAAAAGCCATCAAGGCCATGGGGAGGCAATTCACAAGGTAGCTACTGAGGAGCTTTACTGCAGCAGATCTACTCAAAAACAAAAAAAAAAAAAAGGGAAATTGAGCAAAATTCTATACCTCATTGACTGCCATCCATAACCCAAGATGCTACCTTAAAAAGCCACTATTTTAATCTTAGGCTGATATGCAAGCGTATGAGCTATGCTTGCTGAGGAACAGACTGTGCCCCATGCTCTCTAAAGCCCAGCCTGTCCAATCACATCTACCTCCAAGTCCGGTGATCCAACCACCCAGAGGCAATGAAAACCACCCTGCATCGCCAGATGGATCTGGCTGCATAATACGTTCCCTGAAGTCCAAGAGCTCTCCCACAAACTGGTGCAGTTAACCTCGGGGAATTATTCTTTAATTGCAGTGTAGTTTTCCATTGTAGCAAAAAAAAAAAAAAAAAAAAAAAAAAAAAATTTCATTAAGACAGACATCCCTGGCTCTCTGAAACTCACAACACAAGAAAATTGTAGCTAAACTTATAAGAAGATTGTCATTGTAAGCTTTGTTATCATGTAGTTATGCATTTCAAAAATAATCTTCTAGTATAGAATTTGTCATGCTTAGACTAAGACCCAAGGCAACTTCTGCTTCAAATGTTAAAGCCACTCTTTTACCTACTAAAGTTATAAGACCTTTAAAACTATTTTTTTTGTTTCAAAAAAAGCATTGGGAACTTTTCTGTGTGCAATTCAAAACCAGCTGTACTTTGCAAGTAAAAACTTTCCAAGTGCCTGGCTCTCTGCAGATTTTTGGCAAATCTATTTGAAAAATTGAAAAATGAGGGCCTGAGCCAAAGCTTACTGAAGTCTATGGAAAAACTCCCATAGATTTCATCAGGATTTGGATTAGGCCCTAAAAAAGTCTGAAGTAATTGAAAAATCAGTTCTGCATGTACAAAATACGAAATTTTCACTAGGTTTAGATTTATTAGACTCCTTTATGGTAAGGTGGAAGAGCAAATACATTGTAAGTGGTGTTGGTGATGTACATACAGTTTTGCACTGTTAATTCACCACAGAGTTCCACAGACTCATACATTTTACTTATACGGCCTACATAATAAAAATGATGAAATCAATCCCACATACACAAACACATTTACTTCATTTTAAAATAAGACCTAAATATTGAGAAAAAACATTAATACCGTCATAGCGCAAGTGATTTTTTTTTCATTGAGGACCAAGCAAAATATGGAGTAAGAGTTTCCCTTCAAAAGCTGTAAGCCAAATTCAGTGATAACAAAAAAAAAAATCATACAAATAACTATCTCATTCTGGGCACACTTGCTCAGAACAGTTTAGAGTAATTTAACACTAGCAATTTCAGCTAAGATGCATCTAATTGATGGCAGCGTAAGAGAAGAGTCAGGTTTACTCAACTTAAACATGCCAGAAAACAAAGAAAAGCAGCAAATGCAAAACAAATGGGTTGTAGTACCTGAAATAACAGCCACAACATCTCCTGATGTGTAACAGTTGCATCTCTGCTGACTAAAGGATGCTACTTACAGTCAGAAGAAACTGAATAATCCATTAACCTTGACATGTTCTGGCTTGAGCTATATATCACGTTAAAAGAAATACTTACAATCAACTTAAGAGACATGTTGCACACATACATATTAAAAAAAAAGGAAAAAAGGAAAGGCTCCCAAAGAACCTGTCTTCAGCATTTTAAGAGAGGAGGGGTGACCTGGAAATTATTTTCCACCACCTCCCCCTGCCTTCATCACTCAGTAATATCTCCCTCCCAAAAGTAGACAATCACTGTAATTTTGTGGTGATCTTGTCTAGATAGGGACTGGAAAAGAAAAGAAATGTCATCTAAATTGCAGAGCTAATTATGCTCTTCAGATGCCTACAGCTCATGTACGAATACCTAGGCACTCCATCATATAGGTTGTTCTTGAAGCAGCACAGAAACCAAAACTTAAAGGAAGTAAGGGAAACCTGTTAAGTGGAAATCCAAAGTATGACTGGACATATAAGACTGACTCCCCATTAGCAGCACACCTTAAATAAAAGGATTACGTTACATTATTAAGTTTGGGTTTATTTAAAAATAGATTACATTATTTGTTACAGCCTCTTAAGATAACTACCTAGGTTTTACTTTTACTTTTTTACTTGCTGCTATTGAGTCTTCTGAAATGGAAGGTCAGAGGCTGTACACTTTCTCCTTTAGCAACACTTTTTGCATAGTTTTGAACAATTATCTTATTAGTGCAGATTTTAGAAGTTTATTTCTGCTTGTGGTCTCTCAAGGACTCAAACAATATAGGAAATAAAGCCCAGTGACAAGCACGATCATTAGGGGAAGTTCTTTCAACTGACAATTATTTTCACCAAAAGCTTACCTCAACATTGTGAATCATTTGTGACCATTTATGCTTAAGTAGGACATATTAAAATTTAATGGATTTCAATGCAAAGAGTCAGTAATAGGACTGTACACACCAAGGCACTAATGTGTTGATCCTAACTGTACTTAGATGAGGCAAGCTGGAATCGCAATGCTGCCAACTAAATTTCACAGTACAACAAATGAATGAATCCCAGATCTCAAGCGGGATTTCTTTTTTATTCATTATACATGACATTTTCCTCTTTAAATTATTCATTTTTTTAAAAATGTTATTGCTTTAGCCTTCTTAACCTTTGTACTCCTTCACTCTGTGGTTTTTGCCAGCTGTAGTATCAATTGAGGAGGGAAGATTTTCCCAACAACATAATAAAAACCTTTTCACAACCCTGCACACAAATGTGTCTTGTTACCTTTCCATCTTATTTTGCCCCTTTTCACAAGACTGGAATCTTGGAATGTCCTGGGAAAAAAAAATGTATTTTCTATCAATGCCTTCTTTTCAATTAAAAAAAAAAATTCCAATGCTTTACCACTGTTTATGTAATCCCTGAAAACTAACCACTTGGAGAACTATCATTTGAGTCCAGTACCGTGACGAAATTTAACTGAATTCATTAAAATTAAAGACCATCTCAGACATTATTCCTCACTCTCTTCCCATGTCTGATATTCAGATTTCCATTTTTAAATGTGTTCACCCGAACCATGCAGAATGATATAAGAACAGGCCGCAAGGCAAGCTGGCTTACCACAATCTATTAATCTGTAACCTGTGTTTTAACAGTGAAACACCTAAAAACAACTGTACGTAGGAGCTACAACACAAGACTGCAAGGGATATTTGAATTCTATTTACACATGGGTGTTATTAGCTCATGGTATGACCTTGGGAAAGTCACTTAACTTCTGTACAGTTCAATTTTCCTTTCCAAAGAAATAAGTTACCACAGTCACTAAAACAATGGAAATAAAAGTTTTAAAGATTAAAGAAAGTTACAATGGAAAGAAGTTACAAAGAGTAAAGATTCACATCAAAGAGGCAAACAATCAATGTTTCTGGCTCCACCAAGCTGTTCTTAAGCTTTTCTTGAGCAACCACAAAATCTTGTTGCTGCAAGCACTCCGAAAATTCTCCCTAATGACTTGCTACTCCCCTTCCTTTTCACTAAATCAGCTTTATGGGGCAAGGGACATACTTTAGTCTCAAAAATAAAACCCAAATAATTAGTTTAAAATGTTTAATATATTACTATTTGCTTATTTCTAGACTTTTATATTAAGATAGAACTGTCATCATGAACAGCCAATAAATTTCTGCAAAAACATTTTAAACGTAGAGAACTAGAAGTTACATTAAAGTTGCACCACTGTATCATGTTCCATAATATACCATATCATGTCTCATTATTAGCTGGCATGACACAATGTGACAGAAGTGCATGACAATACCAGGGGCTGTAAGTAATGGCAACTTCTTTGTTCTTATTATCATTCTTATGTGATTATCATCTGCAATTAGATGGAGAGAAGAAAGATATATTTAAACTGGCTCAACAGCTCAGCCGTGCAGAGCTGCACAAATTGGATACAGAAGTACACAACGATCATGCTGTTTATGGATTTAGTCTCCGTTACGTCTTTGTCAAACCTTGCTAAAATCTCATTGCCTCATAGATCCACACTAGTGCCACAGGATTATCTCTGCAGTTACTGCTTTGGGCCACCCAGATTGACAGGTGACCAGGAAAAGGGTCTTCCTACCCTTGTATTTCTCTAGTGATAGAATTACTTGCTCCAACTATCACAGCGAAGGAACTGTGCATATAGTTGCATGGACATCAAAGGGCACAGTATGGAGAATGAAACCAGTGAAGCATAATGTAGAGAGGAGAAGTGCAAAAAATAGTTGAGGAAAAATAGAGAAAACCAAAAAAAGCAGAGCCATAGTGGTAACCTTACGGGAGGCTCGCCAATGTGACGTCCATC
>NW_009235354.1:0-7425 GCF_000690835.1 Fulmarus glacialis
GATTCTATGATTCTATGATTCTTTGAGTGCATCCAGCACTGTCTTTCAATCACAATTTACAAGGCTCATTGGCTCACTAATTTTAATCACTGGAACATGTTGCCAAGAGTGGTTGTGGAATCTTCATCCTTGGAGATTTCAAAAGGCATCTGGACATGGTCCTGGTCATCCTGCTCTAGGTGACCCTTCTTGAGCAGGGAAGTCAGACCAGATGACCTCCAGTGGTCCTTTTAAGCCTCATGCCTTCTGTGATTCTGTGAAAAAAAACAGATAAATTTTAATCTGTTTTTCTTTGTGCCATTTGCTGTACAAATCTATTCTTTTCCTTCTAGTGCACAGTGATTTTTTTCACATTTTTTTCTTCTCTATTAATATTTAATTACTAGTGTCAAACATGCACATAGAGAAAACTTGAGTGCAGAGTGGGTAAGGTTACCAAAGAAATCCATGCCTAATTTAATTACAGACTTCTGATTATCATGTGTGCTAAATAGTTGAGAAATCAGCTCAAATATTGCATGAGCTAACCAGGACATGGAATATAGGGTTTTTTTAAAAGTTCTAAGAACTCTGATTAACCAATTTAGACTGTGTACCTGATTAAGAATCTAAATGCCTTAGGATCATGGAAACTCATGTTTATTGATAGGATAAAATATTTTTAACACAGAAAGCCAAATTAGCAAAAAAGAAGAGTCTAGCCAAACTCTAATTACAACAAAAATTTATAATGTTTGAAAATCTGAAGATCTAGTCACTGTAACTGAATGCGGTTTTGACATTGCAGAGAGCATGCCCAGCTGTTCTTAGTCTTGTCATAACTGTCAAACTGAAACAGGGAATTCGGTGCACTGTAGTGACAAGTTCCTGAAACCCCTGTGTATGCCTGTGTGTTATCTGTATGTATACCTATAGCTATGTATGCATGTTTCTATGAAAATACAGGGGCTATGTGTGACTATGACTATCATTGGGAAGAAAGTGTATCTCAAAATCTACATTTTGAATTTTTATTTGGAGCTGTTTCAGCTTGAATTCTGGTAGGGAAGAAGTGAACAATTGTTTCTTTTGTGAGGATCCAATTTCAGTTTCAGTTTCCCCTCTAAAGGTTCAGTGACATTTAGCTTTGGAATTTTATGCTTTGGTTTACACTACTATTAAACTACTCCTGGTAGTTTTGTTTGCATTAAATGATACACCTTTGCATTCTAGCAGAAATTTTTTGTGAGAGGTAATTAAGTATGTTTGTTATGCAATACTGTCAATCTCAAGGATTCCAATAGTATAAGTGAAACCTCCTGAATCCTAATACTTGAAGTAACACCACCATTCTATATACTCTAATGTGTGACCATTTCAGATCCCTAATCTGTATTAGCATTTAGAGGGACACATTTGCATATTTCAAAATGAACACCAAAAAAGAGACAAGAGTATAAAAACGGACAAATGTGAACTTACCTACGTATTTCTTCTGATTTGGAGATTCTCTTAGCCTTGGTGGCATGTATAATTTATATATTTTTAAATTTTTAAATTACATATAGTGTAATTTTTATATTATATTCACTCTTCAGTGGTCCTCCATTTCCTTGTACCCTCAGTTCTGTTACCTATTTCACACTTTTTGTCTTAAACTGTAAAAGAATGTTCCATTGTCTCTAAGACTAACAACGAAAATCCACCCTGCAGCTGTTCCTTCACCTCTTGATGCCACCTCATTACTTTTTTTATTCTCTTCTGTGGGGTCAGAGGTCCCATGCTCCACAGGAATGTAGAAGTGATGATGCTATACACAAACATTTAGTCTGTGCTAAAGAAATGGACCAGCATGAATATTTTTTAATCTTAAGCTTCTTATATGCATGCAGGTCCTTAAAAATGTCCCAATACATTATAACTGTGCGAACATAGACATGTTTGCGCCCTGTAATCTCTGACTGCTTAAAATTCCGAGCATCTAATGAAGACTGCAGACGAGTTACTGGAGATCTGAGAAATTACATTGGGAAAAGGTCACAAAAATTATTAAAGAATAGAGCAAAATAAGAGTGTAGTGCCATTTCAAGCTGATATAAAAGGCTAAAAATTGTTTCTGTTCTTTGTGTGTGCTTTATAGATAGGTTCTATGGAGAAAGGAATGTTGTATCAAGAGAGGGATATGGGGGGATGGGGTTAGTTTCCTTATTTTTGTTCACATCTATGTTCCATTTTTGTACTACATTTATGCAGTGGCCATTTATTAGCATTTATATAGCTTGCTGTTTCAAGACATCTTGCGGTCGGTCATTGGATTTAACAAGAGCAGAGCTATTTCATGCTTTGAATTCTTCCATTAAATAAACCTAGAGTTTTGTTTGAAACGTGAAACAAAGTAGAAAATGCAGTCTGAAATGCCAGTTAAAGTTAACAAAAGCATTTGCTTTATGTTTGCTTTATGATCTATTTAAAGAATGCATTAGATGACAGTAAGAAAAGAGAAATAACTGAGATACTTCCTTGAAATTGTGCCACTAACAGAATACTAAAAAGGTGATATGATTTAAAATCATATAAAACCATAGAGTGTATTCAAATTCATTCCTAGCTGTAATTTGATCATAGGTTTCAGTAAGAGACAGGCAATAATAAAAATTCAGAGTGATTTACCTGTTTCACAACCAAAGTAAAAGAGTTTATTGACAGTTGTCCTAGTTTCGGCTGGAATAGAGTTAATTTTCTTCCTAGTAGCTGGTATAGTGCTGTGTTTTGGATTTGGTGTGACAATAATGTTGATAACACACTGATGTATTAGTTGTTGCTAAGAAGTGCTTAAACTGGTCAAGGACTTTTCAGCTTCCCATGCTCTTCCCATTCTTCTGCACAAGAAGCTGGGAAGGAGCATAGCCAGGACAGCTGACCCAAATTGACCAAAGGGGTATTCCATACCATATGAAATCATGCGCAGTATATAAACTGGGGGGAGTTGGCCGAGAGACAGCGATCGCTGCATAGGGTCTTACTGCAAAAAAAGCCAACAGTGGTCTGGATACTGTCCTTGCCATTAAGACTGCACAAGCATTTCTTTATTGCAGAGTATCTGTGTCCTGGTTTTGCCTGGGATAGAGTTAAATTTCTTCCTGGTGCTGTGTTTTGGATTTAGTATGAGAAGAATGTTGATAACACACTGATGTTTTAGTTGTTGCTAAGTAATGTTTATGCTAGTCAAGGACTTTCATGCTCTGCCAGGTGCACAAGAAGCTGGGAGGCAGCATAGCCAGGACAGCTGACCCAACTGGCCAAGGGGGTATTCCATACTATATAACGTCACGCTCAGTATATAAAGCTGGGGGAAGAAGGAGGAAGAGGGGACTTTTGGAGTTATGGTAGCTGTCTTCCCTTCACGTTACGCGTGATGGAGCCCTGCTTTCCTGGAGATGGCTGAACATCTGCCTGCCGATGGGAAGTAGTCAATAATTCCTTGTTTTGCTTTGCTTGAGTGCACAGCTTTTGCTTTCCCTATTAAACTGTCTTTATCTCAACCCACGAGTTTTCTCACTTTTACCCTTTGGATTCTCTCCCCAATCCCACTGAGGGGGAGTGAGCGAGCAGCTGTGTGGTGCTTAGTTGCCAGCTGGGGTTAAATCACAACAATAGTATAGACAAATCAGGAAATAGTGATTCTTGTGGTAAAAGAAAACTCATGATTAGGCTGACCAGCTTCTTTTTATGACAGATTGTCCAGTCCAGTCCAGTGTGCACAAGACTGAATGATCTGGCCCTTCCTTCCTGGATTATATTGTTGATGCTAATAGAATTATATCTCAATTTAGATGGCTTGTGTATTCTACCTATATTTACACTCCCTTATACTTTGATCCTGTACCACACTAATTGTATGATGATCAAAGGTGCTCTATTTCTCCTCCATTGTACGTCATACTTCCTCCATAGGTTTTGAAAAGAAGTTCTAACATCTTAAAGAAAATGGACAGGAGAGTTATTTCAATAAGACATATCTTTTTAAAGTATTATTATTATTTGTGTTCTATCGACATAGCAAAAATCTTCTATAGAGGCAAATATTCCTTCTGTTAAAACAGCAGTCATTTCTGACATTGAACCATGTTCAGATATCATCATGTTTTATGGCAATGCACATACATGGGAGGAGGAAGAGTTAGAAGAAGAGTAAGAAGAATGAGATTTGGCCTGTTTGCTTCTTCAAAACTAAGATACCTCAATGACTTTCATCTTCTCTATATACAGCAGCTGTGGGCTTAGTCCTGCTCTAGAAAATGTGTGGAAGAGTCTCTCGAACTCCTCCAGAACCTTCCACTTAAGCATCATTGCAAAGTTCTGGAAGAATTTATGGATCCAAAAAGAGTAAATTTGATCTCATTATCTTGTCCCATTGAAGAAGAACATTTCTCCATTTACCAGTAGTTCAAAAAAAAACCCATCTCTACATTCTATAATTTCTCAAAATAGAAGAAAAGTTTGCTTTGAAAAATAATTTGAAAGTCCATGAACAGAGTTTTTACAGAAGACTTGAGAGAGAATATATTTGCATCTAGAGATTACAGCTCAGTACATTAGCACATTAAAATAATGTATGACAATAATACCAGAATAATTTTTAGAATGACAGGTTCAAAGCCAAAAGTTAAATTTGACCATGATTACAGAGGGCCATAAATCCACCAGGTTACTTCAAGAGATAGTTTTGGTGACAAGAGATTTCTTCATAATGTCCTCTTGAGTTATACAAGTTAAACTGCATAAACAGTACTTAAGACTTTTGGTTTATCTATTCTGGTGCAAAAGACAGAAACATAAAATATACAGAAATAAAACTTTCTGATAATATGCCACGATGAACTGCACTGACTGGAATAACAGCAACTCGTTTCAGTATCAAATGCCCTTTGTTGTTAAAAGCTGAACAAAGTTATTGTTAGTGACATTGTTTGGGTCTGTGTTCTGGAAACAATATTATTTTGGATCTATCTCATTTCTTGACATGGTGTATGAAACAGCAATGTTGTGGACCACTAAGTTCCTAAATGGCCACAGATTTCTAGCACTCGCTTAGCAATCACATTTCAATGCATAACACAGACTTACCAAATAACAAAACAGAAGAGAAGAAGTTACCATGAGAGTACAGTAGAGAACGATTTGAAAAGACTGCAGTCATGTAAAATCTATTCATTATTTATCGAGGTCAGAACTGTGTCCACAGAATCCCAGAGCCATGTATCTTAGCAGGATAAAAATTCAACACCAATGCTAGCTTTGCAAAATGGCTTTTTTTTTCTAACAACAATATATGAGTAGAAAGAAGACAGGAATTTTAAACCTTAATCAGTCACCACATACTGTTGTCCTTTCTCGCTACATCTGCTTTATTAGTTAATTTAAAACTCACTGTAAAAAGCTGACATGGAAAGATACGCTTTGTATATGCCACTTAAGAGAAAGTTTGGATGTAGATGCTGCTTTATGTTTACAGTTAGATGTTTCCAAAATACTGAAATATCGTATCTTCTAAGGGATTTAATCTCTAATTAAATAATTTTTCAGTTGGAGTTCTGTGCAGAAATATTTTGGATGATCTGGGCATCAGTCTTCTTAAGAGTAATGGATTTTTTTTTAGTACCCACATAGCTAAGGACAGATTTTGCAATTATTAGGCAACTAAGTATACTGATCAGCTGCCACAAAGATTTTCAGAACATGGCTATCTTGTTTAGGTACTTCTGAAAGTCAGTAGTTTTGGTACCTAAATTACTTCAGAAGCAGCTTTTGTAATTTATAACTTAAGATTCTGAAAAGTTCATCTTAAATATGCCACATGCTGTGTACTTGAAACACTGGCCTGTAAAGCAGTAGACTATTTATCTGAGAAATTTTGAGTATTAATGAGAAGGTGTAGCATCCAATAGCATTGCCAAATACAGTTTTATTTTTAAAATATATAGTAAGCATGTATTTTCCAGGAGCTTTTGTTGTGTGGACAGCTTTAAACAAAAAGTGTAGAAAGCTCCCAAAATGTTAAACTCTTGCTGAATTTCAAGACAAGGTAGTTTAAAATGATATATTAACCAGTTTAACTGTACTTTTATTCAAATTTTTCATATTGTGCATGAAATTCTCATTTTCCTTCTTACCAAATCTGGCAACTTTTGATTCATGTCATTTCTTTCTCAGGTGCAAGTGTAGAGCAGCTAAAAATAAGACTTACAATGGAAGTAGTTGCAGCTTTCATAAGGAGCTAAACCAAAGCTAAGGTTTACTGATCATAACACTAGAATAAATTGGATTGAAGGATGAAATTTATCATGAAGACATATCTATAAATGGCTACTATGTACGCCAAAAGCATGAGTGGTTCATTCAAAAACAGAGCTGTGAGTACTTCAGCAGGTTTTCTCTCCTTTAAGAACACATATTATGTATCCTATAGAATGTCTTCATGGTCTACTGAGCAAGTATATATTTCAGCTATTAAAAAAAAAAAAATTATGTATTTATTCACCAAAGCAAAACAGACACCAAGAAGCCATTCCAGGCTGTGTTCATTCATACACATATTTTATATGGCCTATTATTTATCCAGTAGACTGGTATGGCTCCTTAGAAGCTGTTTTGGTTAATCAGGTCATTATGCATTAAAGACACAACCCCTCCTTGATAAAACTCTGTGTTAAAATTCTAAGGGGAATTTACTGCAACTATAGCCTATTTAAAATTGCTTTTTATGTATAAATACTATGTGTAATGCAGCTAGTTCAAATTTAATTCTTGTTCTAGAGGCTATGTTTTTGACAAGTGAAACCTTTGGAACTAAAAATCACATTGTACATATCTTTAATACCTTCATTTTGTCTAATATAAATCAAGAACATTTCAGTTGGAAATAAGCATGATGTCTGTTGATAATGGATCTATTCCAGTTGCCCCTTTTGTCACAGATGAGAGAAGGATTATTATATGCAAGTTAATTTTATAATAGAAATGGTACAGAATAGTGTACTCAGATGAGTCCCACTCTGCACTTAAAATAGTACATGCTTGTTTGTACATTTTATGTAGCAGTAGTATCTTCTCTCATGTACATTATATATACTTGACAAATTAGCAGGTAAGACTAAGATTAAATCCACATATTTGCATAGATGGAAAACGTTAAATCCATTCCCCTGAATACCTGAAAGCAATCAAGTCTCTGCATTTGTTGAATGTGCATTGCTAGTTCTGCTTGTTGGGGATGAATTGTCCAGGGACACTCTCTTATCTTTACCTTTCTTTTTTTTAGGAAATAAATAGCAAAATTGAGTATGGTTGGAAACTTTTAAACTGCAGTATCTTCCTACTCCAATATATATTAGCTGTGGGATGTCCTTTGTAACTCCCAGTACATCACTGTTTCTTTTTCAATTT
>NW_009235354.1:7456-23846 GCF_000690835.1 Fulmarus glacialis
TTTTGCAACTTAAATAAATATACTTCTACATATGCATGAATATCACTTAATTTGGTAAAATATTCTCCCTCGTGTGGCAAATCTTACCAAAATATTTTGAAACAAACAGCGTTCCTCTTTAAGACAGGTTTTTAAGCAAAGCAAAGCAAAATTAGAAACAGTGACAGACTTTTAATGATACACTCATGAATAGCAATATTCTGTAATGAAAGAAGAAATAGAGTATCTAATAAGCTTGTGTTTATAATGAAATGCCATTTCAAGGTGAACAGAGTGATCATCTAAATAAATGTCACTGTGAGGTTTTTACTCTCCTAAAGCACTGCACAATGAAAGGGTCTAGTCTTTGATTACATAAATGTTCAAGGCAAAGCACCCACCACCTTAAAAAAACAATCTATAAGATCAAAACGAAGGAGAAAAGCTTTGTGCAGGGCTTGTTTGGTTTGTTGTGGGTTTTTGTTGGGTTTTTTTTTTTTTGAGAAGGGGGAGTGGTGATGTCAGTATAGTTGCTTAATTTTCCATTCCCCACATTCTTCTTTTGTTCCAGATGATTCCAGATCCTACTCTGAGAGGGTTTTTTCTTCCTCATGTGCAAAACTGAAGCTTTGAGCACTCAGTTGCTATGGAAACAAAAAGGACAGAAACAGTTTATGTATTTCAAAAGCTGTCAGCCTATATGCTGTGGATTTTGATAACTAAACCTAAACATGAACCATCCTTTTTTAAAACCACTGTGACATTTATTACCATGAATGACTGTTGCTAGGGAAAATAAGGCACCTATTTAGTTTATTTCCCATCAGTTTTATAAATAGTTGGGATTTCAGAGCTAATTTTTGTTCTTAATCAGTGTTTAGCAAACCAGAATGGAAATAAACATATAGTGAGCTGGCAAACATTGCAGCTTTCTCTGTGGTTAAAATAAAGCAAATTACAGCACAGCCATTCAAAGATGGACACATTGATGAAAGACATCTTTTATATATTATATTTAATACCTACAAATATGTGCTCAGCCACCTAAGAAAATTATACAAAGAATGAATTTTCTGCAAAATACAGTAACAAAATTATTTCTATGTGCTTTTCTAAGCCTTAAGAGGTGGAGTTGCTGCTACACAAAATCTGGGTATTTCCTGAACTGAAAAAGCCTTCTTTGAATAATCAGTTTTAGTAGAGACTAACAGTGTTAATTCTACTGTTGTTTCTCAGGACATTCTGATGGTCCCAAAATTAAGGTTCCCATAACAAAGTCTTTTTATCAGAATTTCATGATCCAGATAAATGAACCAAAGAATACCAAAGAATGAACAAGAATACCAAATTTCTGTCTCAGTAGTGCACTATGATGAAGGCCTATAAGCAGTATAAAACTCATCTTCCCAGAATGTATCACAGATCAGCTCGGTTTGGAAAACAACATAAAAGATTGTCACTCAAAAAGGATTTTTTTTGCACAGGGAGGAGAGGAGAATAAAACTGTGTCAGAGTTTTTTTTAGTTTGAGTGCTTTTGCACGTAACCTTCAGCTTTTTCTTTTCCACCCACAGTTTCTGATATCACAAACAAACCTGTGATTTTAAAGATAATAATTGAAGTTATTTAATAGTGATAGCTGTTCCTCAAAATCAAATCTTCTGGACCCATTGCTGACATGCTCCCTTGCATTGCATCAAAACTACATGAAAATAAATGTTTTACAATACAAGCAGAGATGTCAGAATTGCTTATAATACAATTTCTTCTGCTTTGCCTTTTAGAAGGAAGATGGAGCTATAGAGATGATAAAAACAGAACAATTTTTATTTTTTAATTTTCCTAGTAGTGAGATTTACATAATATCTATTTATGTAGCCAGGTAACTGATTTCTCAAATTTAAGTCTGTTCAGACCTGGAAACTTGTGCTGAACATAAATAAAAATGTTTATCGTGAACCATACAGCATTTTCATTTATGTGTTACTGTAATGCAAAAAGGCAGTATTCTGTAATAGTCTAAATTATTTGATAGCCTAAATCATCTAGACATCATTGACAGACTAAATCATTTTTGAAGATAGTTCATTTTGAGTTGAACAGACACAAATTTCAGACAAAACTCAGTGCTTGTAAAAACCTCATCCCAAGTATCTTGTTTGTGCAGGTGGTAGAACACCAACCTAGCAATCTGGTTTATTATAATGAGCGTATTTTTTTCAAGTTCTATTAGCACATGACAGAGAAATTTTCTGACTGAGGAAAATTATTGGAACATCATCACACACAAATTCACTGGGTTGCTGTGTAATTAATCCACAATACCATCAGACAGGAGACTTGGGCTGAAGTCCTGGTTGTATTGGAATAAATTAAATGAATTGAACTTTGATCAACTTAGATGAGACAAGAATTGTACCCACAAGCTCAGCCATTGGCTCTGTCACATATTTTCTGCATAATCTCAGGCAAATGAAAATCACCATACATTAAACAGGAAAAATAATTACTCTTCCCCACTCCCCCACCCCTTTGCCCAGAGTCAAAGGGACATTTTCAAGGTCATATTTGTCAATGACTTTTTAACTATTGGGCATTTATATATAATGACAAATAGAGACTATGAAGAATTATGAGGGTCTCAGAGGAAGGTGGTTTGTATACATGCAGTATATTCTTATTCAAAATATTCTACAGGCTTCAGTAGAAATAGGACACAGACCAGTATACTTTAAACTATGTGTCACAGAAAACACAATTCATCCAAATGGTGCTTAGACTTTGGGCTCCCAATTAAAAAGTGAAGAAAAAATCCTCAGAACATTGCCTATATTCAAACAAAGGAGAGTACACAAGGTGTACAGAAAGTGAAGCAAAGTCTAATTATACATATTAATTGTTCCCTCATTAACCCTGAGTTTGTCCCATGTATTTCAGACCTCAGTCAAGATAGTGCTACAAAAGCTCTGTGAGAAATAGAGTATCCTGAAGAGAACAAGGAGTGAGGCAGCTGAGTTCTTAAATTATTTTTAAGGACTGATAGAGCTAATAGCTAGATTAATTTAACAAAACCAAGTGAACAAAGAAATGGAAAGTGAGCTGTCTCTCAAAATCAGATTTATCAGGAAGAATATCCTTATCGTTCTGTTCCAGTCCTACCAATAATCAGGAGGGAGTGAAAACAAAAACTCATCAGAGCACTAAACACACTGTGGTGTGTTACTCACAAGCTCATAACTGGCAGTAAAATTGAAAGGACTATGTCTGCTGTGGTGAATAATTTCTATGCTTAGGCCCAGAACAGACAAGTCTCGTCATTTGTAACATCTGCCTCAAAAAACCTGAGCCAAAATAAGCTAGTTAGAAAGTTACGTGACTTCCTTTTATTCCAAGAAACTTGGCTTTAAAAAGCCTACAGGGGATTGTATATTTTGAGACATTTGTCTAAAATAGATAAAATGTATGAACTAGACCATAAAATGACATTTATACATCTGTTCTTATTTTAGAAAAATGTAATTATGAGGTATTATAGAATGTCACATATATGTGCATGCATACATACGTACATATACACACACAGGGCTTACTGGAGAGGGCCCTTGATTTAATGATAGTTGATTAAACACTGTAGAAATACCATGTAGAAATCTATAAAATTTAAAAAAAAAAAAAAAAAAAAAAAGATAATTCAGTGTAGCCTAATGAAAAAGGCTCAGGTAGGCTTGAAATTTGAATTATCAGACAAGATATATAATGGGAGCTCCTTCCTCACCCCTCAGATAATGATTATGCTGTTTTTGCAAAACTAACCAAATTATTTCCTTCTGTTCCTCCCTCCCCCCTTCATTTCTTCTTTCATTTGTTCATTCCTTCCTTCCTCCTCCCCTCCTTCCTTCCTGTTGGGTGTCTCTGATACATGTGCACTAAACTTTCACAAAGCTTTTCTGTCTCCTCACACAACCCTTTTCCTTTATTACAGGTGAGTTTCTGGAATGAAGAAGAGATGAGCCATAATTTCCCTCTGTGCAAACAATGTTCTCACACTCAGATTTGTTGTTTGATCTAAGCTTTAAGAAAAAGACAAATTGCTAACCTGTCCTTAGGAAGGAAGCTACTTTAGGCATATGGTACCGATTATGTGTCTTCATCAGCAGTGACTGCTGCAGCTTTTATGTCATCTGGTCTATTTTGTTTGTTACACCATAAGTTAGACTATATAAATTTGGTGCTGAGTCAGTCCTATTGTAATTAGACATGTTCACTGCATAACTAAAACTGACAGATTGAAAACATGGTTTTGAATTCTCAGTCCTAAGGAGTTGTGTTTTAATTTGGTAAGATGTCATTTTTTTCCAAAAGCCATATATATATGCCAGTTTGGAGGCTTTGTGTAATAGTAAATGATATAGAGCCCTTCTCTCATCCACCCCCAACATACAAGCCACTTGCTCTCTTAGGTATTCGGTTCTTATCTGACAGAACAATGTAGTCTTACATATTAAGAACTTTATAAGTAGCAAATAATAACATGAAGAAGTATAAAGGAATTTGCTGATGTCAGTAATACTTCTGAGATTCCACTGCCTGTAATACTGCTGTAGGAACAAGTGATGTCTGATACTGAAGTCATGTATACATGACACTTATATTTGTATTTCTGGAAAAAGACTCATTGATTTGTTACTCTCTGACAGTGGTACATTAAGTACCATCCTTGTAAGATAGTGCTTCTGCATCTTCCTCTGGGATGTAAATGTTGTCATTCCTGGGCTCATATCTACCATAATATCATTTACTCACAGAAGCGGTGACTCTCATAAACACCAGAGAATACTCAAAGGATTGAGAGCCCAGGCATGTATCTATGTTCTATGAAATGGGATTTATACAAACTGAGCATAGGAAGAGTTTAGTTTGGCACAAGATCTCATGAGCTGAGTTCTACTCTGTCAAGCCAACAACCAATAATGTAGAAAGGAAATATATGGAAGTCAAAGGAATCAGTGAACTTAAATCCCACTCTGCAGGGAGCATAAGGCATCTTGCACAAGTACAGATCAACACAATACATTTTCTTCTTTATATATAATTTATATGCATTTAGTTTTGTGCTTTTACTTAAGCATTTCTTCTCCCTCCATGGTGATTACACAACCAACATATTTTTAAAAAGCAGCCATAACTCCTATGGGGCAAACAAACCAAATTATTTTAGTCTCCTTTGGTATTAAACGGCTCTAAGATACTTGCCTTGACCTTTCTGTTGTTATTTATTCCAAATTCCCTCCTTAAATGTGAAGAACTGTGTTTCTACATGACATTCCAGATGAAGTTTCTACACTGAATATTATCTTAAACACTGTTCTGGATGCTAGTAACTAACAAATAAGCTCCATGTCATTCAGAAGTTCACTTTTCCTGTATTCACAGTAAATCCATTTGAATTTGCCCTACTTCCTCAAGGTCATAATTTATTAATGCTCTTCAAACAGGTATTTTTAGAGACAAATAAATATACATTTTTGGCTCAGATTTGGTTGAAGTTCATTAGTTTACAAGAATAAGCATAATTAATTTTACTAATTAATTTCTGAAATTTAACTTATTTGTCCTGAATATATCCTTTCCTTGGATGAGTAACTACACTAACACTTTAATAAATGTAAATGAAGTGTGAACAAATGTTTTCCTTTTAATCATCTAGTTGCACGCAGGAATATGCAAATACTATGACTGCATTGTAAGTGTTTGGCAAAGTTATTGTTTTACAAATCTGTAATGCTTTTAGGCTGACTTGATTTCTACTGTTATTTCAAGTCAGTAGGTTCTCGGCTAGAACCAAGCATCTTCTCAGGGTGATGATGCAAACCAAACCCGAAGATCCTGTACTGGATGGCCAGCTAGGCTGAAAAGGCTTCTCAAATAATTCCAAAGGGAGTTCTCAGTAAAAGGAAAACACATTTTGCATCATTTTTCTCCTTTATATTTACCTGCTGCTTACAGTATTTTAAATATAATCCTGGCTTGTTTTTTCTGTGCAGGGTACATGACAATTAAAAACAAATACTACAGCAGTAGTTCTCAGATCACTGCATGAAAACTTAAATAATCATGTAGTGCCAATGACGTTACACGAGTCCAATCATCAGCCCTAGCTGTAGTGCCTCCAGGTATAATTTCTGGTTTACCGGCACCCAGCGCAAGACATTTGACAAAATCAGGCTTTTAAGTGTATGTAATTGCTCGAATTAGTGAGGGCCAAGGCAAAGAGGAACTTGCCTGAGCTCAGTCTTCAGGTACATATGCCTAAACTGTTGTCAAGAATAACCTTGTTTAGGATCTCCTTTACTCCTGAGTAGCAGTAGGCACTTCCTATTTAATCTGGAAAACTTCATAAACCTGAAATTATCCCAGTCTGAGCAATGATGCATTGTTAGCTAGACTTAGAAAGGATGGTGCAGACTAATGAAAAGACATCCAGCTATCAGCAGTGTCTAGCTGCTTAAGTGAGAATGTAGTTTTGTACCTTTTGACCGGAAAATGAATTTAGACAGTTGTAATACAGTTAACTGGATGTATCAAAAAAAAATTGAGCTGAACTCTTCAGCTAATCCTTCATATCTAAATATGTTTGAGCTTCACAAATTAATTCCCAGCATGCACAGATCCATTCAGACGCCCAGCACTCATATGGTCTCAGACCATGGGCAGCACTGAGTTCAGGAACTACAAAATCTGTGACCATTCTTCTTTTCATTATGGTAGCTTTGGTTCTAAATTCCTTTTACAGATTTTTATGAGCTGCTGCTTCTTCTCTTGGTCATTCCAACCTTTTTTAAAAAGCTTCTCTCCGGACTAGGCGTATTCACTTACACTGCAATACAATTGCTGTAAGAACTACATGAACGATTTCTATCACAAAACTTGTACACATTATTGCAATGTGGATAAAAGGACAGCGTCTTATACAGGATTTGGATAAAAGGTTTTGGGCAAAAGACTTATTTTTCACATTTTTAGGAGCACTGTTTTACACTCTTCACGGAAAAATATTTTGGATTTCAAAATCCTGCTGGGAAGTGGCAGAAATACTTTAAAAACCGTAAGAGTTAATCTCATTAGCTCAAACCTCTGAAGATGTATGGAATCTGTTTTTAACATGTCAAAATGCGATTTGACCACTATTTTTGCTGCAAACGCCTACACAGCTGCAGACTTCTGTGCCTCTGTTGGAATTAATGGGATTTTAACGTAACTAAACAGGATTAGAGGAGAATATTTGAGAGAAAAAAAAAGTCTCATATTAATTAATTTTTTTCTTGTTTTTAGTTCCAAGCAAAATGAGGACTGCAGATATTCACTAAATTAATTCTCTTTATATTAGGGTTTAATTAATCCAGAATGACAGTTGAGTCCACTTTCTAATGTTCCATTGTAAATAATCTGCAAAGCTTCAGTTAACTTGAATTTAGATGCATTTATGCACTGCAAAAATGAAAACATTAATCCAGAATTATCACTATGGAATAAATGTAACTCCATTACAGTTCATGCCAAAGGCCTCTATGTGCAAGCCTTTAAAAACTGAAGGGTAATTTTAAAATCAATCCTTCTAAGTGTGAAATAATGCCATATTTTATCTTCATAGAAAAAAAGATACTATAAATTATGTGGAATTTTATTAATGATTAATATCCTGATTTTGGTTACTTCTGATGTATTAAGAGGTATATTCATCTTTAGGCTCTGTCCATTTTTTACATGCTCAATTACCCAAAAGAACAATAATAATTGCAATCATGGTTGTGTCTTTCGTCAGCCAATGAGCTGCAACTGATCCTGATTTCCTTCAAATTTCTTTGAAAGTCAATAGCTGAATTGTTTAGAAGAAAAGTTTTCTGAATATGGATTATTTACCAATTGCTCAGAATGTATTATTCATGTTGTGCAGTTCACAAACTGAATTATATCATATTGTTTGTATACCTTGAGCATATGTACCATTTCAGAGTGGAGAAAAATGAACAGAAAAAGGGGATGATGCATTTTGTCAGGAAATATTCAAATATTTATGCTAATTTTTATGAAGCTTGTGAAGTCCTGACCGTCTGCACAAATTCTCCATAGCATCAGTGTTCTCTCAAACAATAAATACTGTGATTCAGGATTATAGTCAAATCAAATTCTCCTTTATTTAAGAATTAATTCTATTATTTACTGAGCTCTGCTGTCTGGTAATAAAGGCCTGACATTTTAAACACTCCCTACCAACCTTGAGCATTTCTGCTGCTCTTTGTACTTTAACAGGAAAGGTTGCATTGTGCTATTTTGCTTTTGTTTTTCTTTAAATATTATATACTTCTAGCACAAGACCATCCAAAACATTATACCAGCTGCAGTTTTCACCTCTCTTTTCCAACCCTTGCCTCAGAAATTCTTCTTCCAATATGTGAGTGATCATCCTCTTCAAGGTCAGCTCCTTACAGAACAACAGCTCCTTGAAGATTTATTATACGCTAATTATTATACAGTTATTAAACATCAATAAACACCATATTTGGCAGAAAGTTTTTTCAAAGTTCTGATTGGTAAAGGCCTGTAGACAGTCTTTGTGGTGTCCATGGCAATGGGCAAATAAATGTTTAGAAATAGATGCTGACCCTTGGCCTGGTGGAGCTGGATGTAAGGAAGTAATTCCATCTTCCACTACAAAAGTTTTCTGCAGGCAACCGGTTCCCAGTGAAAGGTGTGAGGTAATGAATTAATGAATTAAAAAGGATTTTCTTTATGTAAAAGTACCTGCAGACCCAACTGGACAAAACATTGAATTCAGGCCAGCACTCCAGTTTTTTAATGAAGACTTTTATTTAACCATTGTCCAAGGTAATAAGACATGATTTTGATTTATTTGTAGATAAAGGAAAAGACCACTTCATAGGCGCCGAGTATGCACAAAATGTTCCTGTCTACACACTGAAAATCAAAGCAAATCCATAATTCCAATTATTATTGTTACTGAGAACCAGCCTTATCAATCAGTAATATTACTGTGGTTAGAAAGAATGAAAAGCAATCAAGAATAGCAGTCTTAGGGTATTCCGTCTCTATCAGTGTGAATATGGAACTGGGTTAATAATAAACCAAGGGGTTTCATGCATATACTGCACAAATAAATTTTCTGTCCTTTACTGATCAAGATAAATATAGAAAAAGTAGCCAACAAAGAATGAAGTGTCAAGTATGAACTTAGAGCAGACTGTTTCCTTCTTGAGTATTTTTCTGCAGGAAAAGTATTTCAGGGTTGTGTTTGTGTGCAGAATGCATGACCTGCAGAAAGTGAAAGGGCAATTTTCTATCAAAGATCTCTTCTGTTGAAACTAAAAAATAATAGGAAACAGGCACCAGTTTGTATTAGAAAGACAGAACAAAATTTCATTACAAAACAAACTGCTCCAGTTGCTGGAGATTAATGGGGTGCTTTTCCCCTGGCTTGCTCCATCTTGTACAATATATATCTCTGCATGCTTATTAAGGAGGGATGAGGCACTACATGCACACAGAGAGTGCATTGCAGTGCTTAAACTTGCTCATCATTGCCTTGCTGAACAGAGTTATGACATTATGGTGTGTTAGGAGCAAAGCTTAAATCCGTGATCATTTAAGTCACTGTCAAGGTTTTAAAATGTGATTCAGCAAAAGCAGTTAAACAACTTGCCAAAAATGTAAGATAGAACATCCTGTACCATTTCTTTCCATGCTCAGGAGACTCCTGGAACAGGAAGCTGCTTTCCATCATGAAGCATAAAATAGACACCTTTGAGTGAGTGAAAAATAAGTCAATTTCAATATAATGTGCTCAAAATGATCCCTAGTGAGACAAGGTATTATTTATCCTAATGAGATTTTTAGAGATATGATATTTCTCTTTTAAAACTGTGTTAAGATATTCTTTATCACCTGCATTCCTCATTTACTAGTTCTGCTGCCCCTATTTTTATCAGATTCTATTTTCTATAGATTGCAGAAATTAAGGCTATTTCCTTCTTATTAAACTTTCTCAATAAAGCTTATGCCAAGGTCAGATTCCAAGGTCAGATGCTCATTTCTCTCTGTTTTTTCCCTTTTCTTCAATGTAGATCCATGCAACAGAGATAAGAGCATGTTGGTGAGAGGGCTTATTCTTGCCAGGTCCTGTGATCTGCTTTTTTCCAACCATACTGTTGTCTAATAGACAAGCCATAGCTCAAGCTCAAAGCATTTATGGTGAATTTACGAATAGCAGACCCAAGCTGGTAGCATGCAGCAGAGCAGCATGCAGAGCAGCAGCAGAGCATACTGGTGGGCTAGTTTGCTCATTTTCAGCACTGCCTGTCTCCTATTTGTCTAGACTGTATGAAAGTAAACTTGGATGTGTTTAAGGATCCCAAATATACTAGAGCTCTTTCATACAGGTTGTTGTATAATCAGTTAAATCCTATGGCTGACTGTATTTGCAGGTAGCCACTGTATAGTAAACACAGTGAAGTATAAGGAAGCCACCGAGAAAAAACAAAGAAATAGCATTTTACTTTTTGTCTCTAATAACTTTGTCACTTCCATCTACATCACAAACAGAAACCTGACATTTCACAAAAGATTTTCAAAGAACTTTAAAGCAATGTAAAAAGGCATTTGTAAAAGAATAGTAGTTGCTCAGGACTAAAAATAAATAATAAAATATGTTTTTCCATGTTATTAAAGGTTCTTAAATTTTCATTAAAATACTCTATCTTGAAAGCTTAGTATCACTCAATTGTGATTTAATTTTACTGTATTCTTTTATAGATGGTAGCCCATATATACTTCTCAGTGTACCTCATGGATAAAAACTGTTATGACAAACATTCCATAAAAATAGCAATCTTAATTTACTCTTATTAAACATTGTACACTAATCTATTAACATTTTACAGGTAGAACCTCAAAGCATCTATGAATATCAGTTAATTCTCAAAAATTTATTTAAATGTAAATAAAAATTATTGCAATATTTTGTAAGTGACTATATCAGAGTAGAGAGAGGATAGGTGGCTAGACCAGCGTTACAAAGCACTGGAAGCAAGGATGTGATGAGGGTACAGGACATAAAAGCCACAATATTCTCTGACCACATGATTTTATTCCCTTTGATGGAGACTGTGTGCGGCTCTGAAATGCACAAGCATCCTCTACAGCTTCCAAAAATGCTTAGCAGCACTCTGATTACAATCAAAAGGTTTTCTTGTTAGCATCCCTGTTGGCAATATTCCCCAGAAACAGAATGTCACAGATCAAATATTTATCACAGATGTTTAAAGATAATACAAAACTCCTGCTGTTCTTGACAGAACCAATCAGGCTCAGTATGTGATCCTTTGACTCTAAAGACAAAAAGGATTTAGGAGGGATAACTGGATTTTCTGCAGAATCTTCAAGAAATTTGAAATAATCAGTTCATTTTGCCTGTCTTGACCCTGTCTGAATGTGACAGTTCAGAAGGGTTGATGTCCTCAGTGGACACTGAGATTTAAACTTCCTTTGTTTGCTGCATGAATACATCTATTCGTGGTGAAATGACACCATTCTACTTGGCCTAGTTTCCAAACGTGTCCCAGCAGCTTTCAGCTGTGTTTAGTAAGGGGTATTTTCACAGGGGCAAACAGAAGATAATGTCCAGTACGCAGTGCTCGAAGACTCAACTCTTACGTATGTTTCTTTGTTGCAGCTCACATGCACCACAGAATAAAAATCCAAAATAAAAGCTTTCCTTGCATAGCTTGGAAGTTACCATTTTTTGAAGTGGAAATATCTCAAAGCTGAATTAGTAATGCTGTCTCAGTTTAAACATAGTTATAGCTTTAGGATTGACAGCTGTTTGAAAATTCCTGTCTGAGAATCCTGTCATCAGCAAGCACCCTAAATGTACATAGAATGCTGGCTTTTGGCTACTTACACTTCTGTCCATCTGTTAAGTTCACACTGTGCCAAGTCATAAGTGAAGATGTCTCCCTTGGGCATAGGAGTTAGGCTGTGATTGGGATAGACAAGCAATAAACATAGGACTGAAAATGACATCTTTTTTGAAAGATTTTCCTTTGTGCCAGGTCTTAGTATACATACAGTTATTAAACTGATTATATAATGATTGTACCATACCTATCGACAGATTGATATGCACTTTTCCAGTGAAAATATTGAGCTTGTGTTACTAAGGGTCCAGCCAATTGTGAGAATTCAGACAACAGCTGGCTACTTATGAAACTTTTAATGAATCCCAATAAAAATCACAATTTAAGCATATGTTATTATTCATCCAAGATTTTTTGTCTTTGTATGTCTCCTGGCATTCCTTTTCCACAATAGATAGATGTTAAGCATTTACATCTCCTTGTAAACGATTAGAAAAAATGTCACACAACTTAAGCTCCTAACTAAACACCATGAATAATTATGTGTTAAAAGGAGAAAACTGAATAGAACCATTGTTCTTCTTTCTTTAATTGTTTTAATCAAAATCTTTTAGTAAATACTTGCAAATCATGAATGTGGTTAACACAAAAAATGGTAAAATATATGGTAAAGTTCATGGAAAATTCTGTAACCAAAGAAGAAGTAATAAATTTTTTAAAAATGTCTATGTTGGACAGTGCTGAATGTGTGAATAAAATAGGCATCTTTAAATATATAAACTTGTATGTATGGAAATCGTTCTATAAAAATATGACAAGTTGTGGTCATATTTTTATAAAAAAAATTGTGAGTAGTGCCATGGTTTCTGATTGGCATATCATAATTGTTTATGAAATTCTAATCAATAAATATGCAATAAAGGAGGAAATGACTCCAAGTAACAAGGAGAGTTAGAAGATAATTTCACAGGCGAAAAAGCACTGTCCTTCAATAAGGACTTGAAATTCCTAAAGTCAAATTTAACTTAAATACTACAGACAAATGACACAGAACAATCAGGGGTGAGTTTGTAAGGATTATTTTAGAGTTACTATGTAGAAAAACTTTAAGGGGTCATCCTTTGTTTCAGTAGCACTCCTGATCACACCGAAGCTACAAGTCTACTCATCACCATCCTGGTTGTATATAGCCTTAACAGGCTATATACAATTCATTGTTTGCAGCTCCCTATTTTTCCTCATATTTTTGTTTGGTTGCAAGGTTTTTTGTACTGAGAAGTGAAGCATTTAAAATTCTTTAAGTCTTCATCCACATTTTGAGTCAAACTAAACCCACATTTTAATGGAGCACCTTCTGCTCACAAATTGTCATTTTTCTGCCTGTTGGATTGCAGTATCTCTCAGAAACACCAAAATAAATTGAGAACAAGAAGATATGCTTTTACACCTCTTACCTGAAATACTGAAGATACACCAAAGCTGTGCTTATCCCAGGGATAAGGAGCCAACATTCTGGAGATGCTTTTAAAAGCGTTGATTATCTCATCGTGTATCAGGCACTGTTAAATGTAAAACAGATCTACCAGTAATTCAAGAGAAATTTTAAAAATATTTTCCTTTCAAAAGTGGGTGACAGAGATTTTTTTTTTTTCCTGGGATCTAGAGGGGACTCTGCCAAACTATTGCAACAAATAAAGTAATGGAAAGTTGCTGGAGCAGGGCCGAACCTGAAAAAAGCCCTTTATGCAAGGAAACAACAGACAAACAAGAGATATTTGCAACATGCCAAATTTGCTCTATTGTATAACTTTTTTTTTACTGTTTATTTTTCAGCAAAATTGAGCTCTACATTCAAAACCCTTTTGGGGTTATTGGTTGTTGGTAGATCTACCTCAAGACTGGCTATCCTTCTCCTCCCCAAAAACAAAATCCAACTTATACAGTGCATTAATGCTTCCCAAAATCTTTTGCGGGAGGATGTATTTCAGCTAGCTTTAGCCATCTGAAATAAATAAATGAAAATGCTGTTGTTGGTAGTTAGTTTCCCCTGAAAGCCAGTGAAATATTAGTGCATAAGGCACTCAGAAGCCTTTGTAAATTGTTCTTTTCACTGTTGAATCCTGATTATTGTCAGCTGCAATACCCTTTTCCCCCACCAAGGTGTTACAAACTCTTGCATAGCTTTTATAACAAGAAAAAAAGATATCCAGTAATGCCCTCTAGATGATATCTTTACCTTTCCTAATCATTCTAACACAGCCTGCTCTTCAGACTTGTCTTAAGTAACGTTGACTGATGAACAACATCACATTTAGGGGAAAAAAAAAAAAAAGGCATTTATCTCCTGAATACTACTCCCTACGTGAAAAGGCACTTTTTTCTCTGCACTGGTCAAGTTTCAATTCCTTGCCAAGTCTGTGACATTGCTTGTTTTTTTTTTTTTCTCTTTTTCTGCAGTTTACTTTCCATTGTGCACTTCATGGGCACATTTAGTTTGCAATATAGAGCGAACGTAAAGATTTAATGGTAAATAAAACTTGGATACTTTCAGGGTCTTTTTGCTCAATTCTCAGTCCTGGTGAAGTCTGACAGCTTTAATTTGAGTAAAATACTTTGTGTTATTAGGCTACCTGTTGCACTAGGAGTGTTATTGCTGGTTGTATTTGTTGTCATTGTGTCAATGACAGAAACTAATGCTGTAATGATTACTACTTGTTTATAAAAGAAAGTCAAAGTTGCCTCAGACTCTCTGTTTGTAATCTGAAGTTTCATTTGAGTGCTCCCATTCTCAGGAACTGACTTCTGCTTCATGTAAGCTTTCTGATGCGGAATGAGCTAAAAGCAAGATCACCGGACCTGACATAACAATATAAATGGACCTGGAACCTTTTACAACTATTGCCGATTTGTTTTTATCATTTTTGAGAAGAGCTGCAATTGAACCGTGCTGGAAAGAAGAAAAGGTCACTGACCGGCTTGGTGAATTACAGTACCTTGTCACCAGAGATTTTCTTTCCAGAATAATAAAATGAAAATAAAGCTAAACTCAACTGCTTATCTATGGATACGATGTACGATTCAGATATCAGTCTATTCATAACCTTTTATTGTTGTGGCTCTCCAAATCCTCAGATCAGCTACTGAATGGGTGTATTTATCAACACATTCTCAATACTTCAACATGGAACAAAAACTACTGCAGAGAGAAATAGAAAAAAGTTCAAGTGTTTTTAATTCTTGAAAAAAAAATCTACCTATCAGCTCTTTCCAACTTGCTTGCAATTATGAACTTCTTTAAAAAAGAAGTAGCTAAATCTATCACAAATTTTAAAGAAGAAAAGAAAGGGAAATATCTCTAATGATACATAAAAAAAAAATCAAGAAATAAGCATAGGAGCCTTCTTTACCAAAGTGGATCATACATTAAGTAGTATTATCCAGGTATCCATAAAATATGCATGATGAAAAGAGTGAAAATGTGAGTATTGAAAAGAAAAGTTTTTGGACAAAGAAGAATTGCTAACTATAATAACTGATTATTTTAAGGAACTGAAATGTAAAGCATGTTCCATAAAATGCTGATCAGTACAGTAACGCTTTTGTAGTGGTTACCCTATCAGTAAGATCAAGAGTCTGGGCAGATTTACACAAAGTACTTCATACAGAAGGACAGACAATATTTTCCAATAAGCAATAAAGTTAAACCCATGCAAAATATGCATACAGAAAAGAAAACTGTGGCATATCAGTCAAAACAGATGTTTCCACAACTGCTTGGGCAGTTACACATTCACTTCCTTGTTTGTGTTTAAAATAAGCTGTAAAAAGACTGAAATAGAAACAAAATAGCAAAATAAAATAACAGTAGTAAATTATTGCATTCAAATAGCCTTTCCTCCTGTCATCTATACCTTTCTTCTCTCATTCTCAGGAGAACTGGAAAATGAGCACTTCAGAGCCAATTTTTTTTATTGTTATAAATTGGAAAAAGTCCAGTGCAGGGCAGCTTCACTAACTGCAGTGGAGTTTCAGCCATTTATAAGAGCAGATAATTTGCTCATTTACAAGACAGTGTTTGGCTTAATGACCCTAGCCCATGCCAACTTTCTACAGTCTTGTTAAAAAGAACACTCACTTCTGCTAGCTTTGTCTGTGTTTGTGTTTGTTTGGGTTTTTTTTTTTTAGATTTATTTCAGTATAGGAAAGTTTCATTCAATTCAACAGAGTTTTCTCTATTTACTCCAGCAGAATATTTATCTACCAGCCTTTCCTCGTAGCTACTCTAGACAGTAATAGAATTAAGAATAGGCAAGAGGACAAAAATTAATTAATTCCATGCTTCAATCTGATGATGAATGAATTTAGAAGTAAGAAGGCAAATTATTTTTCTACTGTAAAATTCATTACCACTAAGTAAAACATTAGTAAAGATCAGAATATACTTTTTAAAAATCCATTGATAAAATAAAGAAAAAAATAAAT
>NW_009235355.1:0-4875 GCF_000690835.1 Fulmarus glacialis
ACTGGATGGCTGGAAACATATCCTGTGCTTCATGCCCTTGCCAGGAGCACCACCTTGAAAAGCCATGGAGACATGTCACACCAGAAAGAGTTGAGACAACGGGACTAATTTCTGAAACACCCTCATAGACACCTGGGCCAAAAAGCATGGCATTGAGTGGGTATATCACATCCCCTATCATGCACCAGCCTCCGGAAAAATTGAACGATACAATGGACTGTTAAAGACTATACTGAGAGCAAAGAGTAGTGGGACATTCAAGCATTGGGACACACATTTAGCAAAAGCCACCTGGTTAGTCAACACTAGGGGATCTGCCAATCGAGCTGGCCCTGCCCAATCAAAACCCTTATGGGCTGTAGAGGGGGATAAAGTCCCTGTCGTGCACATAAGAAATATGCTGGGGAAGACAGTCTGGGTTACTCCTGCCTTTGGCAAGGGAAAACCCATCTGTGGGATTGCTTTTGCTCAAAGGCCTGGGTGCACTTCGTGGGCAATGCGAAAGAATGGGGAAGTCTGATGTGTACCTCAAGGGGATTTGATTTTGGGTGAAAATAGCCAATGAACTGAATTGTATGATGTTAATTGCTACATAATACTGTATGTCATCACTTCTATGGTTGCCATATGTCATATCAATGGTACTGCAGTAAGAATCACCCAGATTAATGAAGAATGAACTCTGATGAAACCGAGCAAAGTGCAACAATGATAGAACTGGACAAGTGCAGTGATAATGGAACCAGAATTGGCTTCAGCATGTAGCAATCCAACACCACATACCCTCTCTCCTGCCCTAAAAGACTTCAGGAAAAGGAAGAACATAAGCAACAGGAAGAGGAGGAGACAGAACATAAGCAACAGGAGGAAGAAGAGGAGGAGGAGGAACTAAGCAACAAGAAAAGGCAACAGGAGGAGGATACAGGAAGCAAGTGGAGGAGGAAGCAACAGGAGGAGCAGGCAATAGGAGACAACAGGAAGAGGAGGCAACAGGAGGAGGAAGCAGCAGGGTGAGGAGGTGGAGGGAATAGGAGAAGAAGTAGGAGGAAGAGAAGGCAACAGGAGGAATAGGAGAAAGAGGAGGCAACAGGAGGAAAAGGAGAAGGAGGAGGCAACAGGAGGATGAGGCAAGTGGAGGCAAGAGGAGAACGAGGAGGAGGAGAAGGAGGAGGCAACAGGACAATACGGGAGGCAACAGGAAGAGAAGGAGAAAACAGGAAAAGGAAGCAACAAGAGAAGGAGGCAACAGGAGGAGGAGGAAGACAAGGAGGCAAAAGGAGGCAACAGGAAGATGATGAGGAGGAGGCAGCGGCAACAGGAGGTAACAGAAGGAGTACGTGGAGGAGGCAACGGGAGGAGGCAGCAGGAGACAACAGGAAGAGGAGGAAGCAGGAGGAGGAACAAAAGGAGGAAGAGGGAACAGGAGGCAACAGGAGGCGGATGAGGAGGAAAAAGAGGAAGAGAAACAGAAGGAGGAGGAGGACGATAAATGGGAAGATGAACAGGAGAAGAACAGCAGGAGGAGGAGAACGACAAACAGGAAGGGGGCGACTAGGATGAAGAGGAGAAGGAAGAAGAGGAGGAGGAAGAGGATGATGAAAATGAGGAAGAGGGAGAAGAGAAACAGGAGGAGGAACAGGAGAAAGAGAATGAGAAAAAAGGAGGAAGAAAGAGGAGGAAGAGGAGGAAGAGGAGGAAGAGGAGGAAGAGGAAGAAGAGGAGGAAGAGGAGAAGGATGATCAGGAGCAGGAATAGAAGTAGGAGCAACAGAAGGAAGAACAAGAGGAGGACAAACAGAAGAAAGAGGAAAAGGAGGAGGAGAAAGGAGATGAACAGGATGAGGAACATATGAAGAGAATGAGAACAAGGAGGAAGAAAAGAAAGAAGAGGAGGAGCAGGAGGAAGAGGAAGAACAAGTGGAGGGGGAATGTGAGGAACAGACGGAAGACGAACAAGTGGAACAGGAGTGGGAGGAGAAAGAAGAATAGGAAGAGAAGAAGGAAGAGCCAAAGGAGGGACAGAAGATGGAGGAACAAGAAACAGAACAGGAGGAGGACAAACAGGAGAAAGAAGAAGAGAAAGAGGACGAGGAGGAGGAACATGAGATATAGAATGAAGAGGAACAGAACAAAAAGGAGGCAGTGGAGAAGGAGGGGGAGAAAGAGGAGAAGAAGGAGGAGAAAAAACGGGAAGAGGGTGAGCAAGAGGATGAACAGGAGAATGAGGATGACAAACGGGAGAAGGAGGAATAGGATGAAGTTGCAGAGGAGGAGTGAGAGGAAGGGGGAGGAAGAGGAGAAGGATGAGGATGACAACAGCAACGAAGAACAGGAGGACAAACAGAAGGAGGAGAAGGAGGGTAGGAGAAGAAAGAAAGAGAATGAAGAGGAGTAGGAACAGGAGGAGCAGGAAGACGATCAGGAGGATGACGAGGACAACAACCGAAGATGACAAAGAGGTGGAGGAGGAGGAGAAGGTGGAGGAGGAGGAGGAGAAAGTATTGGGAGCTAAATGTTCCAAGGCACACACACAGCCAGGCACAATGAGATATTACAAATAAACTTGGTAAAAAGTCCCTGTGGTCACTTTTTTTCCTTTTCCCCTTCCAGGTGACGCTGACCAAGGCCCCGGCACCTGCAGCCATTGACCGAACACAACACCCCTGATGCTGGATATCTGATACAGTTTTTTAATAAAACAATGTACCACCCCGAGATTTTGTCTGTTTACCTTGAACTGGGGGGAAGGTGCATTGTGTGGGTGAGGAAGATCTGCTTTCTCCATTTAATTTTCATGCCTCAGCAAAAACACTGCAGATTCGGACTAGAGGACAGCACTGAAATCAAAGAGTAAGTGATGCAGAAGGCTCCAACTGCACATTTCCACCTGATTGCCTTAAACAAAACAGACTTTGGATCCTGATTGCTCACTTCAGCCTGGAATAGTCCCCTCCCTTGTCTGAAAGCTATTGCGTGCCTGCCTGAGGCCAGACACAATCCACACAAAGAGCAATCAGAGCTAAACCCTGCACTTTCCTTTGTCAGGTTTCCTTGGAAAACTTCTTTGCTGCATTGGTTGAAAACCTGTAACTGCCAGAACTAGGAAGAAAACATCCCTGAGGGCTTGACTGGAACTTCCTGGCTGTGGTAAAACTATCCGCCCTCGATATCCCCATTTCCCAAGAGCTGGCAGTGCAGCTTGAGTCGGGGGGAGGCATGAATCAGACCTCAGGGCCGAGAGACAAGCACAAGCATCTGCCAAGAGAGCTGCATCCAACCAGGAGCACTCCTCACTTGCTTCTTTGGCAACAAAGCCCCACTGTGTGCTCCCACCAGGGAGGGAGGGAGAAACAACTTCCACTTCTCCAAATCGCCATTTATGAAAGACTGTCAATAGAGATAAGGCCGTCCATCTTGTCATTGTCATCAGAGATTGGTGAACTTCCCCTGGCCTGCTGACATGAAACGCCAGCCTCAAGCTGCCAGAGCTCTTGCTGGTGACCCTTGGGGTAGCAGCAGAAATGTTTTGACGTACACGCAAAGTGTTCCCAGAGCTTTCTGCTGGCATTTGCACAGCTTACAGCCCAGGACAGCTGCATCTGTGACCACCACAAGGTTTTCACCCTGCCTTTTCTGACCAAGCCAAGCTGTGATAGAAGAGCTTTGGTCTTCCCTGTCTCCCAAGCCAAGCTAGAAATCGTGTTATCACCATCGAGCTCCTGTGGGATATAAAGAAAACTTGTCAGGCAGCAGTTGCGTCCTGCTGCGTAGGCTTTGAACTAGCTCTAGCGAAAAAGCGACCAGCAGATTGTCACTAGAAGACACTCAGTCTGCAAGGGTATGCATTTCCCAGCGTTCACTTATCTGGAGGGAGGTCTGCTTTCATGGCCCATACAACCAAATAGTGCAAACTCAGCTGATAAATATGCACTAAGCATACATACTTGCACAAGGGGTTCACATGTACAAATATTCAAAAGTGAATGGTAACAAGCGATATTGTGCCCAAAGCCAATAGGTTTTGTAGATTGTAAAAAAACCTAATATGTGAGTAGCCTTAAGACTACATATAAGGAATCAAGAATTGTCACACGGGGTCCTTCTTAGGCTCCCAGCCAAGAGGCACCTTTACGGCCAGCAATAAAAAGCTAGTGTGAACATCTGCTGCCTTCTTTCTAGTACCCGCGCACGAACTAGAAGAGAAGAAAAACACAAGTAAATCCATTTTGGTAACAATTTGGTGACCCAGAGGGGACTCTGTGGGTTTCTGACCTGATGAGCATGGCTACCACATATGACACGGATGGGAGTGGGTGAGTTCACCTGATTGTCCTTGCGAGACCTGCATTCACTGGAAAGGCACTAAAACTGGGGGCAGCAAAAGTCATGGCGGGCTCAATAGGTAGAGTAAAATAGGGTTCACTTGCTGGTGGAAACTCTGGGAAACTGGAAGAAAATTGACCATACTTCAGGACTCAGCAAAGCTCAAGCTATAGTTCTCTGTCAGGATGAGTGGCCAGCTGGGACTCAAGAGGGGATGCCCTCTGAGCACTGGCCCCTGGAAGGTTCATTTGATATGAGTAAGCTGATCTTCGTGTGTCAAGGCTTGGAGGATTGGAAACCTCAGCAAATGGACTACTAGTTTGTCTGGGATAATTGGGCTTTTAAATGACCAGGGGGATACAGGGTTTTGGCTAAGGTAAGACAGACACTAGCACAACAAACGCTGGGAGACTTGAGTCTAAACTTGACCTCTGCTCTGCTTCACCTTGCACCTGCTACTCCTCAGTCCTTACACTGCACCTGCCACTTCCTCCTGAAAATTATGCTCCTGCTTTGCAAACTCCTATGATTCGGATGGTGATGGCTAATCCAG
>NW_009235355.1:4902-5324 GCF_000690835.1 Fulmarus glacialis
CGCCTCCAATATTACATACCTATATTTATCGGCCATGGGCTTCCAGAGATTTGACTCAACGGGCACAACAGATGCCCCAGGTTTGAGAGGACCTGGAGAAGACTGCCCAACTATTCTCTACAATATTAGAGGGACATCACCCCTGTTGGGGGGTGTTCAAGTGCTGTTGCAGCAAATATTTTTGTGCTGTTGCAGCAAATATTTGTTGCAGCAAATATTTTGGTCAGGAGATAGAGATCAGGTATTGGAAAAAGATAGAGAATTAGCAAATTCTCTCGTGATGGAAACGGACAGCCTTGGCCAGGAGCAAGACCTGAACTGGGATTATAATAATGCAAGTGACTGAGCTGCCTGTGAAACAGGTTGCCATAATCTGGTCCTGGCAAAAAAGGCTTCAGGAAAAATTGGTGGTAACTGGGAAA
>NW_009235355.1:5338-6436 GCF_000690835.1 Fulmarus glacialis
TGAACACCCAAGTGACTTTTGGAACTGCTTGCGGCGAGCATTATTACAATACGGAGGAATGACTGAGGATGATTTTAATGAGAAATTGGCAGTATTCGCTTAACAGGCAGCCCTAGACATTCATAAATACTTTGCAAAGTGTGCTCCAGGATGGCAGGGGACAAATCCACAAACGATTACTGTCTCTGGCAGCATATGTATATAATGGCAGGTCGGAGACAGAAAAGAAAGAAAAGGAAAGAGAGAGGAAGTGAATATGTTGGCAGTAGCATTGGGAGGAACTCCAGTGACAAGAGGAAGAGGAATGAATATGATAGGACGGGGACATGGAGGAAGGGGTGTGGGAACAGCAGGAGAAATGGGAAGAGGACGTGTAGACCCAAATTGTTATGCATACTGTAAGAAAGGTGGCCAGTGGAAGACAGAATTTCCAGTTTGGCCACAAATGACCAGAGGATCATGGGAAACCACCAAGCAGAGAAAATGCTGAGGAATTGGCAGAATTCCCTCAGTATGATGCTCAACAATCACAGGAGGTGGGAGAGCCTGGAACCCTTGCAGCGTGCAAACTAGTGGTAGGAGATCATGCTCGAATCATGATAAAAGTCAATAATCACACTTTAGAATTTCTGATAGATATGGGTGCGACCTACTCTATGGTAAATCAATATTCAGGTGAATTAAGTCAAGAGAAAGTTTAGATGCTAGGAATTGAGAGGCACCCTGTGACAATGGGGATAACAATCCCTTTATTACTAGAAGTAAGTCCACATTTATTACACCATCGGTTTGTGATAATGGAAGGAAGACCAATTAATTTATTGGGAAGGGATTTACTGGAAAAATTACAGGCAGGAGTTATGTTTAGAAATCAGTTTATGTTTACAAATCCAGGAAAATGACGAGGTCATCAGTTCATTCCAGGTGAAAGGACACCAGGAGGGCCTCCGTCCTGCAGTCCTCCAGCTCCAAGCAGCACTGGCTAAGAGGTCCGACCACAATGCTCGGTGCTTCATCCAGTAAGGTCTAGAAAGTCCTCGATGATGGAGACTTGAAATAGCATGGATCCACAGCTTAGCAGCAGCCACTCTTCGAAAG
>NW_009235355.1:6464-9323 GCF_000690835.1 Fulmarus glacialis
AAAGCTGCAGTGTGGGAGGGAAAAGAGAGCAACTGAATGATGCAGGTAGTAATTGTCTCCTATGACACGAAGAGAAACATTCAGGATGATGAGAAGAAAAATACCAAAACAATAGAAAGGAAACATATTCTAAATACATTTTAATACTTGTTATTACCTGACATTAAACAATAGATAAGCTTGCTCCTGATGTCACAAAGTGTTGTTGCTTGCTTTTGATGTCACGAAGAACCACAGACGTATTATTTGTCTCGTACCACAGTCCGTTGCTGGCCTGCAAAGAAAGGCATCGATATCTGGAGATGAACTGCATGGTTTCACAACAAAAACCCAGGCAGAAAAACTGCAGAACCAACAGCATGCCAAAACAAATCCAATCCAGCCCATAAGGAGACCTTCTCCCCCAAAACCTTGGCTGCCAATAACACTGCCATGAAAGTTTGTCTTCCTCAGCACGCATTTTTCCCCTGTTAAGAAGGAAGTTGCTCTTTACCTTTGTGTAGCAGAAATAGTGTCCCCATGACAGCTGCCACTGCTATGTACCAGGACAGCATGTAAGGTGTAGAGGAGCAGTTCTCCAGCTGTCTGTGATGTGCATGACCAAAGATCCAAGTATATTCAACAACCTACAGAGACCAAGAGGGCTCAGAAATTATTCTGAAGTACTTCATGAAACGGCCTTCAGAGACCAGGGGCTAGAGGTGTATAAGCACATCTTTGGGGCTCATGAACACTTGGTTTTCCCCAAAGCAAAATGTAATGGTTTGGATGGCAGGAAAATTCTCGGCCAAAGCAGCTCTGTTGGAGCAGACTATCTTTTCACACCTTGAAACCAAGCACAGAGCCAAGTGTGATGCACCCTTGAAATGCACCTTTTTTCCCCCCAGAAAGTCAGACAAGCTTTCATGTCTCACACATCCTTACACTATTTTAAGGCTATTCAGTTCCATAAGAACTGAATTGAAAAAAATAAAAAAAAAAACCCACAACTGAGTCTCATTATGGTGCATCTAATCTATGGGAAAAGATAACTTATGCTTGATGACATGGAACACACTCACGCAGGATCTAGTATTATGTCATTAGTAATCATCTTACTTGCTACATTTAAAGCAGTTTTTGCCATCCAGCTGCTCAGGTTTCACAAGCTCCTCCAAAGCTATGGTGACAGATAAGGCTGCCTGGAGGAGTGAGAAAGCAGAGAACTGAGCTTGGGTAAACGCCCTCTCCCAAACACTTACTAGGAGTTTACTCGAAGACCCAGGTAGCTGAGGCTGAGGAGATCCACTGTGAACCCACAAGCAGTGTCCAGAAGGAGGCAGAAAGAGGGTATTATGCTGAACATTTCCCTCATTTCCAAGGGATTCCCAGGGCTATCAAGGTCTACCTCTCTGTGGCACTGCACAGTTCAGCTACCAATGGTGTGCAGGGTCATCAATAATGAAAACAAGACAACTCATCACCCTAGGAGTCAGACAGGTATTGAGGGAAGCAAAAGGAAGAACGGTGAGAGTACGTCAAAGGTGCAGAGAGGATAATGCGTGCTTGTCCAGCTTAAACCCAGCACCTACAGGGAGACCGCTGCCATGGCCTCCCTAGAAGGGCACAGTCCATTCCAATTCCCACTCACCACCAAGCTCTTTTGTGTTTGCGGTATACATTTTAAAGTCAACTGCGTGGATTCTGGAAAGCTACAGGGGCTTTGGGACATCTTGAAGCACAATTACAAACCCTCTTACTTTTATATCCAAAAGAACATCCAGGAAGGCCTTGTAGGAATTGGAAACTGCTTTGCAGCTCAAGCACATGATTGGAATGTTGAAAAGCTCAGCAATAGGGGAAGTCGACTCACTGTGCCAGTTTCTGTCCTTCATACCTACTACGCCAGTGTCATGGTTTAACCCCAGCCAGCAACCAAGCACCACCCAGCTGCTCACTCACTCCCCCGCCCCGGTGGTATTGTGGAGATAATCAGAAGGGTAAAAGTGAGAAAACTCGTGGGTTGAGATAAAGACAGTTCAAAAGGCAAAGCAAAAGCCGCACACGCAAGCAAAGCAAAAAAAGGAATTCATTCACTACTTCCCATCAGCAGGCAGGTGTTCAACTATCTTCAGGAAAGCAGGGTTCTATCACACATAATGGTGACTTGGGAAGACAAACGCCATCACTCCGAATGTGGCCCCCTTCCTTCTTCTTCCCCCAGATTATATGCTGAGCGTGACGTCATATGGTGTGGGATATCCCTTTGGTCGGTTGGGTCAGCTGTCCCGGCTGTGTCCCCTCCCAACTTCTTGTGCACCCCCAGCCTGCTCGCTGGTGGGGTGGGGTGAGAAGCAGAAAAGGCCTTGACTCTGTGTAAGTACTGCTCAGTAATAACTAACACATCCCTGTGTTATCAACACTGTTTCCAGCACAAATCCAAAACACAGCCCCATACTAGCTGCTATGAAGAAAATTAACTCTATCCCAGCCAAAACCAGCACACACAGTCACACGATCAGCTGTTTATCACAGGCAGAGAGAAGGGCACAGACAATTCCAAGGCAAGCAATAGTTGTGGAAAAGTACCTCCGGATCTCAGAAAGCCCCCAAATATTTGATGCATGATGGTAATTTGTTCAGAAAAGACATCCAAGCTGGAAATAAATGGTAATCAGAGCTCATCAGTAGGTCAGGGAGTTATGTCCTCCAAGAGTTTTGCTTTGTCTCCTATAAGAAGGGGAAGAAATCGGACCTTCCTAAGGGCTCTCCTCCTTAAAGGAGGTCTGCTTGCCTGCTAATTTCTCAGAGGGATTTCGGGGGATTTCTTCATAATGCGGGTACCATCTCATCCTGTTGTCGTGGTTTAACCCCAGCCGG
>NW_009235356.1:0-43863 GCF_000690835.1 Fulmarus glacialis
TTTGAGTCAACCTCCCCCTCAAAAACCAAACCAAACCAAACCAAAACAGCAGACAGGGATTCCAAGCAGATGTAGCTAAATAACTGCCCTGCACGAATGTCCCTGTGCTCACTACATCAACTTCACGTTTTTCAAACGTATTATCACATGAGAACTTACAGGAAGTTTAACAAGATTTATTTCTCCCGCAGAAAACCTGACCCGCTTCAACTTTATCACCACACAAGCCAAAGAAAGAGATTACACCAAAAATAGTTGGTGTGGTATCCCACTCTCCCTCTCAGAGCCGTACACAGCATCAGCCCCAGCTTGGTTAGAAGCCAGTCTCAGGTATGCCACAGGGACACACCGCCACTGAACCACACCACTGAAGCTTTAGGTGCTCACGTACCATGAGAAAGCTTAGCTCCCTGGGACGTGGCACACCAACGCTAGATGAACCAAGTGGGGAAAAAAGTGGCACAAAATAAAATACATAAACTTTAAAATTCAAAGATACCCTTTTTTTTTTTTTAAAGTAAACTGAAACTGGCAACACCCTACTAAAAGATTAAACACCTTTTGTCCATACAAGAATACTGTGAGATTTTGAACACTTTTTATTTTAAGCATTCTGGAAGGTCAGTATTCAGTAAGAGAAAATATAGGCATTCAGATTTCTCTCTCCATAAATGGAAGTAGGAAGAAAATATTAACCCTTGAGTGGCATTTTCTTGAAATCTAACTAACTTTTCTGTTGCCACTGGTACCTCAGGTAAGTCTGAAGCTGCGGCTATGGCCAGCATGAATTACCTTCCTCCTCCCCATTACATTTTGCATAATGTTCTGCTGGCAGAAGAGCAGCACATTTCCAGCCAAGGAAAGGAAAAATTCACACGTTCATGAGAAATGCATGAAAAAAGTGCAGCCAGTAAATTTTGCCAATGGTACACATTAATTTAGAAATACATGCATCTTTAACTCCCTACAGTATACGCAGTATTTGTTTGAGTGGAGAGTGGGAACGCACCGGAATTTAGAGCACGGTGGAGCTTCCGCATGACTGCAGTCAGGTACCGGCTCTTCAGCTGATGCACACCGAAAAGGGTGCAGGGAAAAGATGAGAAAGAGGAGATGAATGAATAAATGGATAAATATTCCGGATCTGGAAGCTGCGGAAGTGGGAAGTATTGCTTCTGACAAGTACACACAACCTAAGCTTCCTTCCTTCTCCTCGATTATCTTTTCTCACCCTTTTCACCATAGCGAGGTGATAGTTGTCTTTTCTGTCACGCCCTCTCGCTATGAAGAAATTTCCAGCTTTACGTGTGACAGTTTATTTCATAATTGACAAAGGTTGCTCTTTCTGATTAATTTTCTCCTTAATTATTAAATTAATTAGGTGTCTTTTGATTTGTCCTTTCATCTCCCTCCATTTTCTATTGCCTGTCTCACCTTTGTTACTTGCTATTTCAGCAAGCACTCCTGATTTTTCTCATAAATAGCGATCTTTCGTGATCCTTCTGCCCCCAACAGCCCCCTCTCTTTCTGGTCCATCACACCACACCTCCCGCTTTCTGCTTTCCTCCTCCCGTTTGTGGTTACGCTCATGTCCTTCTGCAGGGGAAAGTGCCAGCCGCCTCAGCATCATGAACGGGGCCCACCCACCGCACGCCATCCCGGGCATCACAAGCACCACTTTAATGAGAGATGCACAGAACAGGTCACATTTTATGGACGACAGCAATGCATCAGGGTAGTTTTGTGCTTCTCCAGAAAAGCGATAGAGAGCTGTTGGAGAAGCCTTGCCCTGTTTACAGCCTCCACAGACAAAAGAACGTAGATGAATCCAATCATGCCTTGGGAAAAAAAACCCATGAAACTGTGTTTTAAAAACACGGGATGAAATTCATCACCTATGTAATTTAGCTCACTCTACATATGTAAATATTTCCCACTTTTCTGATACCTCTGTGGGCCTTACATAGACATTTATATGAGCAAAATTTTAGATTTTTACTGTTGAGGTTTTATTAATTTCTGCTGCTCATCTCCTCCAGGAAATCAACACTCCATGTGTGTTACTGAGATAATTTCCTCAGTAATGGAGTTGTTACCGGTAAGGTTACTGTTCTAGTTGAGGAATAAACATCATGATTAATTTTGAAGGAAAACCCCAATATTTAAAAAAAAAAAAAAGGAAACAACTGCTCTTAGTTTAAATTTCTCCTCACATCGTAAGAATTTTAAGTAAAAAATGGAAAAAGGAATACCACTAACAGAAACATCGAAACACTGATTAGCCCATGTTAGTTACAGGTCTTGTCAGTCTACCACAAACCATATGCATCTTTTTTCCAGTGTGTTTGAATCAGGTCTGCAGTGAAATTTTCTCCTTATTTCTATAGTCCCCAATGCGTCTAGTCAGAGGGAAGCATTATGCCTGGTTTCAGGAGAAAACAAGGTAACCTGTGCATCTCTGGATGAAAGAATAGGAGCGACTGATGAAGACTTATTCCACTGGACATTGTGAAGAGATTGGGATGTAACTATGAGTGACAGGATGAAAGGTAAGAGCAGGCAGAAGTAGGGTAAGACACCTAATTAACAACAGAAAAACAGGCACCTTTCCCTGCAGGCAGCCATCACTACCCGTTCACGTGGCAACATCTGGCATCCTGAAGCAAGTGAATTAAATACCAGAGCCTGAAGCTCACACCTCATGCCGGCAGACACCTCCTTTCTGCTTACTGGTCTCCGCATTCAATCTCTTTGTACCACACTCGAGGATGTACTGAGAAGGTATAAATCCCAGATGGCTTCCGAAAGTGACCTTTTGCCACACGCAACAAAGTTATCTCAATTTTGATTTTTATTACGTGGACAGAGAGGTTGATATCAGGGGGCAGGGGAGGGGTGGGGGGAAGATGGCCAAAGATTCACACCAAAAATCTATAGTGGTTACTTTCTTCCAGGTTATTCCTCACACTTAAAATCCTTGGTGGCCAACTGAAGTCCTTCCATGGTGGAATCAAAGTGAGAAGTTTCTGAAATAAAAAAAGAAGAGATTCTGCTGAAATACCACAACAGCACAGACTGTAGAAAGACTTTAACGGCTGCAAATCACCGATCTCAGCATTTTTTAATTTGGGATCTCTTGCTTAACCTCCAGAACAAATACTGATGTGCTGCCAATGCTGCAATAAGGAGCTCTCACAGCAACTTGAGATTAACCCTGTGTTTTCACAGAGGAACACCACCACTGTTCACCCTCCCATTTCAATAAAAACACCCTTTCACAACATGAATACAGAAGCATGATCATCCAGCTAACAGATAAAGTTGCACTTGGCCAGTAATGCTTAGTTTACTCTCAAATCTAAAGGGTCTGAAATGATTGTATTAGCTCCCCATTTATTTTCTAAGATTTAAAAAGCTTTCGGTAGTAATGCATCAGTTTTCTTACTTTTTTTTTTCCTGACATTTGATGAAATCAGATCCGTTTCAACATTTATAGTTGTTCACTTGAGCAGTTTTACAACCACTCCAGGACATCATTCTTGGCAAGTCTGCTTTAATCAGCAACCAGAGAAGAATGATTTTGTGGTGAGGAAAGACGACCTTATCCCTCAAAATCAGTAGCACCATCGACCAGAAATGCCATTTACAGTGCTTACACATCCAGACCTCACAGGACCACCAGAATACCTACGTGGGGTCTGGCCAGGGGTCTGTGTTACCCGGTATCCTGTGCCTGACAGTGAGCACGAGTTGACTGAAACCCCTAAGAGATGCTTTTTGCTTTTCACATACTTCAAAATTTTTTTTTTTTTTTAAATCCTAACATTTGTATAAGCTTAGAAGCAGTCTTTCATCTGAAGGTATGGTTGCATGGTATGTGGTCCCCTGGTATCAGAGCTGATGCCACCCAGGCAGGAAGCCCCGCATGTCCCCCCCTCGCGTCTGCAGCAGCACAGCCCCATCTGCTCCCTGGCCCCAGCTTCGGCACTCACACAGGCTTATCTAAATTTGCCAGCCCAGCACAAAACTATCCGTTTGTTTCCTGTGGGGTTACCGAGTTAAATTATAGCCTTTATGTCAGCCAGCGAGTGCCGGAGCTGGTAACTGGAGCAGGGCTGGGAGGAAGGGCACTTCCCGCTTTCGGCGGCAGCGAGCCATGGCACCAGCTCGGCCCGAGGCAGCAGGCCGCAGCTCCAGAGCAGCCTAAACCCATCCGACCTCTGGTGTCTCATACTCTCCCTCCAACAGCCATCAGGACTTTCCCTGACTCATTTCAGATGTTGAACTAAAAAAAACCCAGAACAACCCCCGCTCGACTAACTTCCCTCCTCCTCCCAATACAAAGCCCTAACCAGCTTGGCATTCCCAAGCCGAAGGCTTTGCTGAGCACCGAAGCTGCTGCAAGGAGGATGGGACCATGCAGCCAGGACCAGGGCAATCAACCGCTTCGCCTGCCAGCAGGGACCTCCAACGTAACCACGTCAACTCAACACTGATCTTCATGACCAAGTCCTTCTGTGCAGAGCATGCAATGCCTTTTTTTTAAACCAAACACTGACTAGGAGTCTTCTTTCATGGCAAAGTACGCATTGCTTTAATTCTATATTCCCTAGAACTAACATAAGCCAGCGCAATAGAGTGTAAGACTGCAAGGTCACGTCACAAACTGGGACTTAACGACATTTCGTTTCAGCCCACCAGCCAGTGGCTGGCTCACAAACGCAGAGGGCTGTGGATCGCTTCTGCTGCGCTCACGACAAGCAGGAGAGGAAGGCTGAAACAATTTTGGGAGTGGCATGGCAGACAGACAAAGGGTGTAAGTCTAATGGAAAACCAGTTTGTTGGATCCATCAACCAGATAAAGGTATCGATAGTAAGGCAGAACATTCTGCTAGCGTATGTCTTTCTTGAATTACACAAAGAAAAAAAAAAGGCACTTTCCAGGTTAATCACAATTTTTTCAGGGAAGAGAGCAGAGCTCTCTCCAAGCTTGTTTCTTTAGCATAAAAACATTTTAATCAATAAACCTGGACATTTCTGGGTAGTAGCTTAGGTTACAAATCCACACTGAGACGGCCAGTCAATATCACAAGCAAAAATCTTGCCTGTGGAGTGTTCACATTTGCAGTATTATAAATAACTAACTTATAAAAATTTGTGGCTGACATAGGGCTAAGTATTTGGTGAAAATATTTTTTTATTTGCTTACCAAATATTTTAGTATTTGATTATGGAAGAAGACAATACTGCTACCAGATGTTCTTCATTTTATTAATAATCTGTGCTGGCAGCACCTTGTGAGATCAGTGCTGTCCGTACTACGTGGTTCAGAGAGATTCCCCTCACCCTCCTACATCGGTAGTTGGTACAGGCAAATGACCTGCAATGTCATTTTTGTCATCAATGATATAAAAATTCATATAATCAAATCAACACCCATCCAAGAGGTTTCAATTCCAACCCAAACTATTCAACTATTGTACTTCTGTCATGAACCTCCACTGTGAAAATTAAGAAACCTTCTAAAACATCCACTTCTGCTTTTACAGCTGTCCCAGCACAGCACACATCCGCCCCTTTGACCCCTCCTCCAGCCATCGACTTGTGCTCACGTCAGGCACAGGACACGGGGTGACACAGACCCCTGGCCAGACCCCTCGTGGATGACATTCCAGCGGTCCTGTGAGGTTTGGATGGGAACAATTTAAGTCTCAGAATCTGGAAATTTTTTTTTCCTCAATTTGCCCATGGTGCAAGTTATTCTACTTCTATGCACCTCAGTTTTCTTATTTTAAAACTACAGATTAATACATTTTCCACTTTGGAAAGAAAAACTGATGGAAAACTATACGGAAGTTAAGCTAGTATTTTCCAGCTAGATCCAAAAGTCCTTCCTTCTTATCTTAATCTACCTAAAATATCTCTCATAAACAAACTGAAGAAACTTTGCCAAGTTACCAAAGGGTTCAAAAATTCACGAGATAAGCAGGAACACGATAGCGTACTTTCTAATACTCAGTAGCACACTTTGTCATATCGAATGAAAACATTCACGAAAAATTAACACTTCAATATAGGGAGTCCTATTGCGACCTCCTGCTGCCGGTTCTCTACTGAAAAGACAGAACCGCCACAGGTTTTCACAACTTAGTGAAATACTGTTTTATTGTTTCTTACAGTGCTCTTCATAATTAGACCCTTAACGCAGCATTGCTCTCCATGCTGAAGAGACTGAAAATCGCACTGAGATGACATGACTCACTACAGATCACTGCAGTAATTAAACTGGGAATGAAGTCCAGCTCTTAGGCATCCTAGACTACCGCTTTCACTTCACCAGGCAGGTTTTAGATTTTTTTTGGGAAAACATAATACAGCTTTAATAACAAAATGCTGCCCTTCTGTTTTCCCAACTCAGGATTAAAAAAAACCCATCAACCCTCATCCCTAACCTGAAGAAAATAATCAAGTTGGGTGATACTAAATGCACCTTAAAAATTATAAGAAACAATGTTCTTTAGGTGTTTGGTCAAATATCATACAAGAATAAAACACATTTACAAGTGTGACTGATTACCTTTTCCTTCATGCAGAATTTAAGACGGTCAATCATGACTGATGACACACAGAATCCAGATGGCCAGTGCTAGCATAGGTCATGATGTTCTCCTCTATCACCCCTTGAAACAGCTCCATTTCTGGAAGTGTTTCAGAACAGTCTTGGTTCTCTTGGCCGTTTTTATTTAGATCTTCAAGACTAATAATATCATCTAAAAAATAAACAAGTTACAAACTGCAGCCAAAACCACCTGAAATGATCTAATTATCTGTCATTTATATTAGCTCAGAATAGAGTATTTCTAGAACAAGCTTTCATTGCATCAAGATACTCTTGATTTTGCCTCCTACACGGCCTACAGAAAAAACTATGTTTTTCAGGTTTGTCTCTGACAGGGAAAGATACGTACATATGTGTGTGTGAGTATATATAGTCCTACTCTTACGCTTCCTCCTAACTCTCCTAGAGCATCCTTTTCTCTTCTTTAAAAAGAAGAAACTCCTCTCCTATTTCAGACATCAAATCCTATCAGCTTCCAGGGAGCTACTATTGTGTATTTTTCATCTCATACTATGCAACTTGTGAAATTATACTACACTAATACGGAAATCATGGAAAAAGACAACCACAACCTTATCCCATAACCTACACATGGCAGGAATTAATGCATACAGAAATCCAGAGCTTTCCATGGACCCTGATACCTCTTGCTGCTCCAGAGCCTGACCTATTATTATGCTGGCAATCCTTAGTGACTAATAAGTTTAATTAAGTTGAAAATGCTCAACTTGTCAGAGAAATAAAGTCTGAAGAAGGACTTTTTCATGATAAATGTCCTTCTGATCTGGAATTGGGTAAACTTGAGCTAAGTATCGGATTAATTCCATACGGGAAACTTTAAAAGGCAAGGAATTTCAGCACTTGCATCAGGAAATATAAAACGATGATGCACAGCAACCGTAGCTCTGCCATACTACGTACACAATCAATGGAGGCACAAATTCATTTATCACATCCTAGTGCTTTTGCACGAAGAGGGGCGTTATCACTCATTTGTGCTGAAAACCTTCGACGCACTTCAGCATTAACTATTTTCTCTTTTGAACAAGAAATATTTTATACAGTTTTTGTATCACAGAATACACTTACCAGCCAAGACGTTTCCATTCTGCAATCCATTTGTTTTTTGTTTCTCCTAAAACAGATAATAATAGTCCGGAGAAGAAAACAGAAAGTACGTGACAAGACATTTTCATATTTTGGGAAAGAACAAGGTCCATGCTCGATTTTATAGTTACTATTTCATTGTATTTACAGGATTTTCCTCATTTCCAGTACCAGACACTACAGTGCTCCTTAAAGAAAAACAAACCTGCACAAAGCAACAGCCACAGTGGGAAGTAGCAAAAAAGTAATTTGTAAGGTAGCACTTTCTAACTAGACAAGGAGAATTAAGTTGCCATCAGTCACTCAGAATAACTTCTCTGCTACAACTCTTTGTAGAAGTAGCCGTGAAGAAGCTACTGTTAGCGGAAGATGAAATTTGCTCAGATGATGGGAGAAAACCATAAGAAGGAAAACAACTTGATGATGGTAGGGTGTACTTAATGAACATAGGTCAGGTCAGGACACAAGTATCAAGGAAAAGGTTGGTTTTTTTCTCCCTCAATTACTTTGTATACATTTCTGAGGCTTATCTTTCAAAACCTGAATCCTACCATGGCCTGGAGCAGGTTATGGAAATATTAAGACTACATAAAACATCCATCTCCTCATTGTAAGTGTTAAAAAAACAAAGCAAATTTACGAGCAAAGGACATCATCTTGCTTATGAACTGAAGGATTCCTCTTTACACCTGGAATATCGGAAAGCCTTCCAAAATCCCCTAAAATTCATACCTCCACAGAGGTCTTCCACAGTAAATAGATCATCTTTGAAACTTTCCAGTCAAGAGGAACTATATAATCATCTGGCAACAAGGATTCTGCAGAAGAAAATATTTTTTGCAGTTGAGTGTTCAGATCTCTCCATAGCTAAAATATATCACCGAATTACAATTTTTGCACACATTATATATACAGACTTTTTTAAAAAACAGCAGATATTTAAATGAGCCAGCAGCAAAGTCAGAATTTAGGTTTTCTAGAATCTAACGCCAATGCACGGGAGGGGGAGGAGGAGGAAGGAGATTTGGTTTTGGTTTCTTTTTTTAGGCAAAGCCTTTCCTACCACACTTTCATTTCCCTCACAGACTGCCCCGAAACTAGGCACAAACAAGAAAAACAGAAAGCTTGCAGCTCATAAATTAAACAAAATGCAACTTAAGTAACAACCTTTAAATTTTAAAATGTTTTAATTATAGGAATTTGTGCAATGTCACTAAAGAAATTACTTTCTAAAATGTTTTAACTCTAACACTGTTTAAGAAGCTGAAAAGAGATTCTTTGTAGGAAAACAGTCTAAAAATATATTCTATGCTTATTTGAGAATCATACAAGCAATTCAGTCAACTAAATCTTTCATCTATAAATAACCAAAGACATTTATTTACCAAAAATTCCCCACCCCCCAATATTTTCAATAAAAATTGACTGCAATTGCCAGTGTTGTAAAATACTACAGCTCAAATCTGTACCTGAATAAATAGTAGCCTATCAATATATAACAGGCCACAAAAAAGCAGAATAATTTTTGAAACTGTAGGAAAATTATAGTCAAATCAGAACGTGGCCAGCCTTCTGCAGACAGCATGCACTTTTGATGGAAAAAACTCCCACCAAACAGCAATCACAAGCTGGCAGGGCTTCAGAGAGGTATTTGGGTGGGTTTGTATTTCTGAAAGGTTATTTCCAAAGGAAACTAATCTAAACACCAAAGAATTTCACCTGTTAGTGACTCAAAGAAGAACAACATTTGGTTCACTAACCTATCGAGTTTCTGAATGCCTGTTTTTGTTTTTTGCCAGCAGATCCCTGTTCTCACATCACAGCCAACTCCACTCCCTCTTAGATGTTGAAATTTAAGACCACAGATATGAAGACTCACCAAGTTTGGAGAAGAAGAATGTTTTATATGTAATAGCTGAGGACATGAGCAGTTCTTCCCTGCTCTGTTTTAGCTCTATACGGCAAATCCTTAGGTGTGTGGTGCCAGATTTAGACAAAGCAGCACCGCAGGTCCTTTGGGGACCACACCAAATGTACCGGTACCAAGCCTAGTAGTGTTGCCAGTGGTGTGCCATCACTGTTCTGGCAGGCAGCATTGCCACCGACTTTTGCAATAAAAACAAAGAACCCCGAGGTCAGTTTGGGCAGATAAAGAGACATAAGCTGCTCCCCAGTTGTCATCTTAAAATTTTCATATGAAAATACATGCTTAACTTTAAATTCTATTGAAACAAACAGGTGTAAAGGTCTACATGCTGAAAAAATGGTCTGTTTTTTAATCCTATTAGTTGGCCAAACCAAAGCTACTGGTTTTTTACAGACTAAATTTGGACCAAAGAAGTTGCAGAACTTTATGCACAGGGAATGTGGCTCTTTCAGCAGGCGCGTACACAGCACCATGTCCTAGGGTGATTTCCAAACAAATGTCTATTGTTGCTGCTGGCTATAGCTCTGTACGGTTACGTTAGCTTGCAGTAGATTTGGAAATCATGGTTGCCACACACAACTCCTTCGGGGACTGATCATCATACTTCTAACCGCTAACTTAAAATGATTAAACTGAAAGTACAAAAATATGAGAATTGGAGCTCTGCAAGGCAAGTATACAACTGTGACTCTTCTTAATCATGCATGATTAAAAAGAAGGTATGCAGAAAATGCATCTTGTAATTTGATTTTCAAATTAAATTAGATTCTGGGAAAGTTTTTCAACAGCATGTAAAGCCACATAATGGTCTATGAAAAAATTACTAAATGAAGAAAAAGGAATGATACTATATTAACCAGGTGGAATATAAAACCAAACATGCAAACTTTATGTAAGAGTACACATTTTGTACCATGTTTTCATTTAGTTTTGTAATCAACACAGTAAAGTCTTACATAGTAGGATTTGGATTTAAAGTTAGTAAGTCTTTGTTACTACAGAGACTACAAATATGAGGCCAAACCCAACAGCATCACTGACAGAGACTGAAGAAAATTTTAGGTAAAAAATGAAATAAAATAAATAAAATAATCACCAAAGCAGCAGTGATTCCTTTCACTAGGATTAATATTTGATTAACTGGTACCTGAAATAAACCTGAGTATTTAATCATAGGGATTTGGGGTTTTTTTTGTTTGTTTTGGTTTTTTTGGGAGTGTTTTGGTGGGGTTTTGTTTGTTTGGGGTTTTGGGGGGGTTGTGGGGTTTTTTTGTTTGGTTGTTTTTTTACACAGGAGTAGTAAGAAGAGTATTACCCAGTGGAAGACCTGGAGAACCAAAGAGCTGCACAAGTTGAAAAGCAAATCCTAATGATAAGGGAAGTCCCAGAAAACTACATTTCATATTCACATCCTCATTATCTTCAAGTTGTGAGGCCTCTGCTGCCTCAGGGTCATCTGCTTCATGCACGTTGTCACCGCAGCTTGCCAGTATACTAGAATCTTCTGGATATTCAGAAACAACTTTAACAGAAGACAAAATATCTGGTTGGCTATTTGTAACCTCTGAAGAAACTTGTTCACTCTCACCCTCTTTTTTATCAACTACCTGTTGTTGCTTAAGAGTTCTAGTTTGCTCCTCCTTCATCCTGGAAACTACACAAACCCTGCAGGAATATTTTGGTATAGGAGAAGATTGTCCTGAATTAATGTAAGAAATATCACGTAACAGAGCATCTGCAGCTGGGGTGGGTAAGGAATAGGTTGCCTCAGTGCCACTGTAAGGTGCAGAATATTCCTGCAATGCATGGTTCTGCTCACGTTTCTCTCCACGGTCCTTGCTTAGAAAGCTCTTCTGCTCCACTTCTAAAACACTTTTTGGAGGAACGTCATCTTTTCTTGGGACTTCCTTCCCTCCCTCTGTACTGCCAGCAATCTGTCTTGGTAGATTAAACTTCGGTGCCAAGTTGACAATTCTTCTGTATCTTTTCTTCTTCAATGTCATTGGTGCAGTATCATTTCTTGCAACATTTACTTCACTCGAACACTGCATGAAGGTGGCCCTGGCTTCCACAAGGGAATCAAAGGGCACTTCACCAGCTGGAGATGCCGATAGACCATTGCTTATCATATTACCAGCCTCCTCAGTTACTGTTACCTGATGGTTTTCCTTTACCAATCCTTCATTTGACCCATAGCAGTTTAGCAGTGTTGAACTGCTCGTATGAGTCTGTTTAGGTTTCCTCATTTTTGGGGGTCTTTGTTCACCTAAAAATTTATCCTCAGACCAAGAAGAGAGAGAAACTTGCATATCAAAGCCCTGCTGCAAATCCTCAGTAGGTAAATTAATTGAAAAAAAAGCCCAGGCATTAGAGCTATTCTCTTCTGCTTTTAATGCAACTTTGTCCTCTGTGTTATTATCAGGCACGTTATCATGTGTGCTTGAATTGTAACACTTAGAGATTTCTTTTTCTTCACCATTTAAACTTAACAGCTTAGCTTCCATGTCAGGTTCACATGTAATTTGACAGGATCCAAGTTTGTTTTCCGTGCTTAACAGTGGCATGTTACAATCTTCAGAGGTGCCTTCTGTTTCCTGGATGGAATTTTTATCATTGCTTATTTTTAGGAAACTGCTTCTGCAAAGATTTTCTTTGTGCCTTTGGTTTGTTTCCTTATCATCGAATGCATTTTTGGCTAGGTTTTCAGTAGAAAAAGGTTTTACGTCTATTAGAAGTGAACTGTCACTTTCTACAGGCAATTCATTTTTCAATGCATTGTTCAACATCGTTGAGACCTCAGACAGAGCGATGGGAAACCTTTCTCTTGAAACCACTGCAGCTTCTTTTAGGCTTTCATCATCACCATTAGGCTGCTCTTCACAAACTGTTACTGGAGCCTCTGGACCTTCACTGAATGTACACAATGATTTGCTATTTTCTTCTCCTGAATCAGCCTCTTCACTTTCTGATGTGTCCTGATCATCTGGAATTGGATGATGAGCGGCTCTGCCTAACTTTTTCTTCATAATTTCTGTATGATTGCCTTTCATTTTTTTGTTTCTTTTTCGCTTTTTCCTCTGCTTTACTTTTGTCAACAGGTGCCCAGGGTTCTTCTTTAAAATTGTCTCCCTATGTGAAAATAAAAAAATTAAATGTAAAAAAAAAAAAAAATCAGTAATAATGTATTCATGGTGTTCAATTTGAAGAATAGGTACTATATGTTAACATGATGATCAAACGCAGACCATCTGCTTTTTTAAATAGATAAAATCTCAGAAAAAACCTTCTATTGGTTAAACAAATGTACACCTTACAATTCAGAACAATCTTGAACATTTTAAAGGAATTTAAATAAACATAGCTGCCATCTCATTAACTTAGCTTTACAAAAGTATCACAAATCATTGCAAGACCAAACAACATGTTTCTGGATGGCTTTCTACATGATGTTTGAATAAGAGATACTAAAGAGCTACTGCTATTCTGAAATTTCATTAAACGTCATGCTGAGCAGAAAGGTACTAAGTGGCGGATGTAGTAAGAAAATTTCATCCATTAAGATTAAATGGACTATACTTAGATAAGCTGGACTTAATTTCAAAACATACTAAACAAAAATCTGAATAATGTAAAGGTACAGTGACTATAGCAACTCTGATATTTACTGCTCAGTATATTATGTGTGGACACATACGTATTTGGAGAAAATATTTCATATTTTATTAGCAACAAAATAATACACTACAGAAAAATTAACACAGTTGTAGGCAGTTATTTACAATTAATTTTATAGCTCTTTTCAGAACGTCTTTTTTTTGTCTGCATTTCTCATTGAATTTAACAGATAGCAGCCCTAACAGTGACTTCTCTGAAATCTTGATGTTAGCCCGTCAGCCAGCTAACCCTAAAATGAACACACATAAGAAAAACCTAGTCAAGAAATCTAACTTCATTTCAAAGATCTGCTCCTTTTCTGTAACTCTTTGTTCAGGATGGTACTTACACAACTAAAGCAAACAAAGCAGTAGCTAGAAGAATTATAGGTTAAAATTAGTTATTTTCTGGGCATTCATATGTAACATAAGCTGTTTTAAGTGTGGCATTCTGGAATTCTTAAGAGAGAAATTAAAAAAAAAAAAAAAAGGGGTGACTACGCATGCGGAGGGAAAGCCAGAGTCACTAGCAGGCAACCTGGGACCTAAAGGTCACCTATGGAAACCTATCCTTACCCTTTATTCATTCTTAAATTTATTCGTTGTTAGTCTCATATAAATTCTTTCTAATTTGAACTCTACAAAGCAAACCCCCCTAATTCTCTGAGCGTGAAGCACCTCAGCAGCCTTCTTGGCCTCAGCATAGCCACAAAGTCACTTGACTGGAACAGGATTCAAAAGTCTTGGTGCCTTGATATTGCTGCAACAAGCACTACGTATCTGCGAAAAGATCTTGTTGGAAAGCACACAGATTTTATTGCCCTATAATGGCATCCTGATGAGACATCCTACTAAGAAATGGGATTTCCTTCAAATTGGCATTTAAGTGGCTTTCCTCCAAGTAATGAAAACTGACCTCCCCTTTTCCAAATCGGTGTATTTTCAATACAGTGCCCTATGGTTTAAGTGCAGATGTCTATACTGCAGATGCTTGAAGTTAGCCAAGTAAAATTCCACCCTGAATTCCGTTCACAATATGTTCCCTACTCAGCAACATCCCTCCTTTCTCTCCAAAAAAGAGACATGGGATGTCAGACAAAGTTTTAGGATTGAATAGATCTTATTTGTCTATTGAATTAAATGATATAAAAGTGAAGCATCTGCAATGGTAATTGGAGAGATTACTTTCTTACATATAACCCAGATTTGCAGAAATCATACACTAATCACAGATCATGTCTTAAAGCCTGACATTAACTTTCTTCTTCGGTGATGAAAATTCATGACTTGAAAGTTTTTTTAGAAGAGGAAATTCTCTGAAGTTTTCAGAAGCGTAAAACCCCTTACCGTTTTTAATTGTTTTTAATGGAGTGGGGAACAAAACATCAGACCTATGCACCAATTCCAAGAAGAATTTAGTAAGGCCCTTGTGCTGCCATAACACCACTGCAGAAATGACAACCAAATTGCCAATGTCAGCCCTGGCACAGAAAGGGAATGGACGTCTCCAGTCTTGGTCTTATTGTAGCTATACTCTTGCTTACCACTCACTTCTCCCAGAGGTGAATTTGCGCTGCTGCTGGTGGAAGTGAACGTCTCTAATACTGATTCAAGCATGTTTCTGGTGCCTAACTCCTGACACATCTGACAATGCTTTCAGGACAATGCTGACAGAAACCTTCCTAGGCTAGGATGCCACACCAAAAGGTATTGTAGAACTTTGCAGAAATGAGAAAAAAGAAAAGTCTTAGAGGTTAGCACATTTATTTCCTCCCCTCACCATTAATTCTGAACCAGGAAAGAAAACCATACTGGACAGGATTCACTTTAGAATGCAAGAACAGCAGAAATGCATCCACCAAATAATGGAAGAAGAAGAACCTGGACGATCCAGAGAAACTAACAGCTATTATTGCATTGAAATTGTCACATGTCAAAATAATAACAAATGCAAATATTGGTCCAGGTTGATGATTTAGCATACCTGGACACGACCTTCAAGACTGACATTCAACAGTCAACATACAACAACTATCACATTTCTGTGCTTTGGAAACATGGAGGTTTTATAGCAGTTCAGCGAAATTAGTTTTCTAAAGGTTTGGATTTCCTAAAGAAAGGACTAAAGCAAAAAGGAAAGTGATGAACTACTAAATGCAGAATAATAAAATTTATTATTCTTCACTTTTCCAGGTAACTTCTGTTTTCCAACTGATTCTAAGAAAATACTACCCCAAAGAAATACTCTAATGCACCATGATGGCATAGCTAAAAATTTCCTGCTTGGGGTATACCCCATACCATGTTAAGATTTTTGCATTTAATGAAGCAAACTGTCTTCTAGTTTTCTTTAGTTTTATCTTAGTTCCTCCTCTTTTAGTCCACCTGCATGTCTTTTGAGGAGTTTTCCTTATTGTAAAACCATATGGCATACAAACACTGAGAAAATTCAAGAACCAGCATGGAGATAGACTTCTCTTCTTTACAGGGGCATTTGCTAGTGAGTTGTTTTTAAACACATGCAAAAGGGAAAAGAAAAAAGGCGCTGCTTCAGTTGATATTTAAATTTTGCTATATATTATGCATTTAAAAAAACTAGTTAGTAACAAACAGACCTAAAAAAATGTAATAGTATTTTTGTTGAAATAGGAATTCCCTTTCTGTATCAACACTTTGAAATTTCTCAGCCTACCATTTAGACAATATTAAAAGCTTTTTGCCATAACTCTGTTACATATGACTTCAAGGTTGTAACCTACTACTCAAAATGGCACTGTCCAGCTTGATTGAGAGTCAGTGCTCAGATGACCCTCTTTACAAACATGCAAAGTAAATAATCTAAAAAAGTTAGTCACATTTTGCTGGAAAATGACAAAACCAGAAAAGAGTTAGTTATTTGCAGTTGTACAAACTTCAGCTCTAGCATACATCTAAGCTGATGTCTGTTTGATATCAAAAAACGCCTGCAGTCATTGCTGTAATGAAATACAGAGGTACCGATAAATTTAAAAAGCAATTCCATATGACATTTAGCAATGAGGTACATGCTCTTTCAGAAATGTATGTTATCATTAATCTCCAAAGTCTCTGGAGTGGGTTTTCAACATCAAAATTATAGTAGAGCTGCTTACATGAAATGGCATTTACTGGGATACACTTCACCCTCTCCACCTGGTAAGTCCAAGTGCATTGCTGAATTCCTTGTGACCTAACTTTACTTCAGCAACAATTATAATTTTGGAATAACAAAAGAAGTCATGGTACCAGCCTTTTTGTTACATATCTTGCCTTTAATACTGAAACGACTGATAAATATCCAGTTCCTCAAAACCAAATGGAATATTGGTATTAGGTGATCAAGCAACGGGAAAAAAACACATGCAAAATAACTTGTCAGCATTATTGGGCTTCCTGAAAGGTGAAATTCCATTAGACAGCTGAGCATCCAACTTAGCACTTTATTGTTGCTAAAGAAACAGTCTTAAGTCACCCTTTCCTACTTTGGTCCAGATATTGCCCTTGCACTTCCACTACCTGTCTGTTGCTGGCTCTACCACCCTCCTCGTGGGTGGATTTACCTGCCTGAGCATCCCATCTTAAGGAAATTCACCATAAATGATTCGTAAGAAATGTGTACACATTACAGTGTTGCAAATTAATGCTCCCTGCCCCAAACCAGTAAAGATCCTACCAATTGGATTCGATCTGAAGTAACTCAGTATTTGTTATTCTCTTGTTTCTCAGCAGCATTGCCAGGGGTGGTGAGATTTAAATACTCGCCTTCATAAAATACACTACTCTATCACAATGCTCAAAGAGCTACGCCAATCTTTATAATTTCTACAGGATTGATGTATATACAGTTCCGTGCAATGTATAATCAGCCATCAGATGCTGCCCTGATATAGTCCAGACACAAGAGACATTGATCTAGAGAGTACACAGTTAACAGCATACAATCAAAGCATGCCTTTAGAAGCTGTTCATTTAATCAAATACATGGCAAAGTGCAACCACTTTACTTTTCAAAGTAAAAACCCAAACAACCAAATAAAAAACCCAACCAACCAACCAAAAAAACTCACCAAAAAGCTCAAGTTCCTGAGGTGCTAGTAACAGCAATTCCATTTCAAATGACAGTCCATTCACTCCACAAGAAGTTTCAGGTGGGGTGATCTGACTGATCTTTGTCCTGCCTGGTTCATGAAAGTCATAAATGTCTTCTGACTGAAAGAGCCAATCTCCTATTTTGGCTCCTTAATCATAGAATATGTTGATCAATGTTAAGGAAATCAATCCTGAATGTACTGATTGATATATACGTACATACACACTGAATATACTTGTGCCCAGTATCAAACATCTACTTTCTCAACAAGTGAAACAACTCAAAAGCCGCTTTCAACCTCATTTAGGTGCCACAAATATCTCACCTGACACAATTCAAAATTCTAACCACAAAAGAAAAGAAAAAAAAAAAATCAGCAATAGAGGTACTGATGGATGCTAACAGAGAGAGAAGAGACACCATTTTTTGTTTGGATTTCTCTGCACTATTAAGTATGGCTCAGTGTTAAAAAGCAGGTTAAGAAGGAGAAAAAAAGGACAAAGTGAAATGCTACCAGCGATCTGACTCCTTCTTAAGGAAATGTACTTACAATACAGAGAAGAAACTGCAGCTTTATCATCCATGAAAGCTCATGGAATCAATTTTCATTTAAGTTCTCTCTGTCAACATTTAGTCTTTCGAAGAGAACATAATGGACACAGATGCCAATGTTATGCACTGGAAGTACAGTATGAATCATCTTGTCAAGTTTGACGACATCAGTTCTATTACTTGGATGATACCAGCTTAAGCATAAAGACAACCTGATTGAAATTAATCCAGGCTAGACAAGAAATATGCTGCTTTGAGAAGTAGTTTGGAGAAATAGGAACTATAGTCAAATTTGCACTAGTTAATAAAGCTCGGTGTAACCTGCTGTGCAGCAGTGCTCCTTAATTTTCTATTGACATAAAGACATTTCTATATGAGATTTTAAGGAACACCTTCAAAAATCTGTAACAGGATAGAAAAATCCTACCTTCCCAGACAATGATCAGCCTCAGTTTTTCATTGACTTCTGGAAAAACTATAGCACTACTGCATACATGGATACGGAGCAATCAGTTCCCACTAAATCCTAAGCACCCTCTTCTCAGCAACACTGGAGCACACTTTACACACCGCATCTTACAAAGCTGGTGGTCCAGGTGGAAACCCATGAAGCACACCAGTGAAGACTGCGACTGACCAGACAAACAACATTTGCGCAAAGCCCATTTGCCTAATGACCAATTCACAGCTATTGAAAAACCATGCAAACTGTAATAATTACCTTAAAAATCTCGACCTTTTTCTTTCATAATGAAAAAGAGTTGTTTTACAGATATAACATATTGCATAATGTATATATAATCTAACCAGTTCAAATACAAGACAGTATTGCATCTGAGTGGATCCTTGATTTTAGGAGAAATAAGATCTGCGTTCAAAAAATAAATTCCGTGAGCCACCTTACAATCCATTTTTCAGTTCCTCTCCCTACAATCTACTGCTTTCCAGGCACGTGCTTATGCAATTCCACTTGAGAAGCTCTATCCAGGAAAAGGCAGATTTACTGAGGCTGTCATGAGGTTGTGAAATAAATCATGTCCTAAAATGTGGTCCACAAATAAGACAGACTTTCCAAATCCTAATTCCCCAAAAATATCTTCATTGTGTATTTCGGCCACTATAGAGGCTGCTCTTTAAATAAATAAATAAATACATCACTATTTTAACCAGAAAATAATGAGAACTACATGTTGTGATATATCATCCTAGTACTTGAACGCATAGACGACAACCATCAAAACAGAATATAGAGATAAGCAAGTACAACAAAAAGGTTTTAAAAGTCAAAATTAGATTTACAGGGTGAAGTGCTGGCCTTTCTTGCCAAGGCACGTTCACACACAAAACAAATGTAGAATGAAGTTTGAGATAAGACACAAGCAAAATCAAGTTGAGGAAAAATATGGGTGAGAGTGTAAGGAGGCAACAGAGGTACAATGAGAGCAGGATGGAACATTCAGAGGTATGTAATAAGTAATTTTCTGTTTCTGTTAGGAACTTTCAATGAAAGATGACAGATTTTAGCTTCAATCAACAGAATTGTAGCAAAGACATGTAATTAAATATCCATCAAAGCACAGACCATAATTCTGGGAACAAAAGTATGAGTTTCAAAAACACAGGAAGATGTTGCAAACTTAATGAGGCTAAGAAAAAAAGAAATGAAGAAAAATATATTGTATGACAGAAAATATCACTTTCAGCAGAACAAGAAAAAAAATTCAGAAGGACAGCCTGCGGGGAAGGGGAATATATACACACTCAGTTTTTAAATCAGCATCAGTTTGAACTGAGGCATTAAAAAAATAGAGAATAAGGTGTAGCTCTCCACACAAGTTTATAGTTCAGAGAAGAAAAGGGAAGGGGGAGATGGATCCAGAGTTATGAAGACAACTGTAGTAACTGAACACACAGAACTTGGATCAGACAGATGAGAAAGATGCAATTCAAGAATAAGAGAAAAGGGGGAAAAAAGTTACAAGAGGAAAACAGTAAAGAAAACAGTATCAGTAAATATTAAGTAACCAGCCTCTAACCTAGACTACAGCAACATTAAAATGCAAATACTTGTTAACTGCAGACAATGTTGCTATTCAGAACATCTGCTCCAGGTATTGCGCTCATTCTATACATCTCAAATGCTATATGAAATATTGAGAGCTACACAGCATTCAATTATAATGTGCATTCTGTGGAAAGTATTACACGTTTTTCAACAAATCTCAGTACTTTGTCATACTGGCATCCAACTTTTACCTACTATTTCTGTGTACTACTCTGGTATTAACTCATTTCCCTTTTAAACATCTTTCACCAAAAGGACTAGAGATACACAAAAGACATGATGAATTACCCCTTAAAGATGATTACTTTCTACAAGACAGCCCTGTATTATTCCTACAGTGTTGGGGATGAATAGATGCAGAAAACTGTCTTTCAATTCTGCAATGGAGTGTTAATAGAAGTCTGTCTTTGGACAGAAAATAGAAACCCGCTTTAGATAAACACTAATATATGCCAGTATTTTCTAAGTCTGGAAAGACAATACAACTACCAAGAGACAAGCAGTCTTGGACGCTGCCTGAGAGAGAAAAAAAGGGGATCAGCTAAAGGTATTGTCAGGGACTTGTGAGCAACTCTGCCAATACAGCTATGAAACAAAACAACCGGAAAAAATGGTACAGCCAGTTTTGCTGCTACAGTTAAAGCCAGAAACTTGGTGCCCATCTGAGAATAAGAAGAGAATCATGGACTGCTGTAATAACGCAAGCCTGCATCTGACACCCTGAAACCAGGCAGCAATTCTGTTAGTGATTTAGAAGTCGTCTCTGATAGATAAGAGCTAACTCTCTTGATATTCTGGATACTGTTCTCACTGTATCAATTAGAATAGAACAATTTATGTCAGAAGGGGTCTCTGGAGATTGTATGGTCCAACCTCTGCTCAAAGCAATACCAACCAAGATCTCGTTGCTCAGTGCCTTGCCTGGACAAGTTTTGAATATTCCAAGGATGGACATTACACAAGTTACTATCTAATTGGAATTTCCCATGTCGCAACCTCTACCCATTGCTTCTCATCTAAGAGGAGCCTGGCTCCACCTTTATACTCTCCTGCTAGTTAGGTGAAGCCAGCATTATGCCGTCTTCAGCATAGCCACAACCTTCCCTTCCTAAGGCTGAACAATCCTTTTCTCTCAGCTTCTCCTCGAGTATCAGGTGCTCCAGGCCCTGACCACCCCCTGCTCAACTCACTCCAATATGTCACATCTTACTTGTACCAGTGAGTTCAAAGCTTGACATTCTCAACAAAGGCACCACAAACTAACCAGGCGAAAGACAAACTCATTTAATCTCTTTATAGCTCAATTCCCTACAGAGCAGTGGAAAGTTAAACCATAGTTAGCTATCTTTACTCACAATAAAACCTCTCCTCAAGACCTAGGACCAAAAAGGGCAGCATTACGGACATAATCTAAGTATTCATTATTAGAAACAAGAACTCAGTCTAGACTGCTGGAACAAAACAGAAACAGAATGGAACACGGCCCTCTAACTGTGCCTTCAACGTACAAATACACAGAATTCCATTTATGCTCCTATATAGAACACAATTTTGCTGCACAGTCAATAACCACAGTCTTCTAACTGCAGTTTTCATAAAGTGAAAATAGTTCTCAAATTTTATCAGGTATACTTCACTGAATATTTAGTGCATGTACCAAACAGCTGCAAAGAGCTGCAAATGAAGCTCAAATATGCATACCTGTCTTGCTTCAGGTAAAAGATCTGATGTCTATACTTTTGTTGTCAAGATCCCTGTAAAGCAGTGTATTCGTCTTACAAGCAATACAGGAAAACTATCAGGAAAAATGCTAAATGGAGGGAAAGTAATATAATCAATCTACTCTTAAGTCAGGTTCATGAGCCTTCAGAAACTCTTCGTGGTTAAGAGCAAGATATGGGATAAGCTGTTCAGGAACTTCTTCTAGACTATTATAACTTATAGTATAGGTTACCAAAACCTATGGCTGATGAGTAAAGGAAAAAAAAAATTGTTAGAAGTATCATGAATAAAATAACAGCGAAAGAGCATTACAGGCCCATGACTAAGACTGATTTGTAAATGATACAGTAAACCCCTTAGAAATAAGCAAATGTTTATTCAGTCAGCTAAAGCAGCACTTCTTGGTCTGTTAGCAATTTAAGAAGAGATTAAACAACACTCACTGAAGAATTCATGCTTTTCTAAATCAGTACAGTTAGACAACATGCAAGCACATGTTCCAAAAGTTTTGCTCATAAAATATTTTTCTACTATGTTTCCATAAAATCCTAGAATACTTACAGAGTTAGTATCAGGAAAATATTTAAAAAGGACAAGCAGGATGACCCACACAATTATAACGCAGTTCCTCTGATATTAGTTTGAAGGACCACAAAAGTAAAGTTGAATTCAATTAACAGCTCAAAAAAGAAAAATATTTAACATCACTAAAAAGACTGCAAATACAACTGAAAAAAAAATTACTTCATGGATACAATATGTTCTGACTTGGCATAACATGGTATTGTTACAACAGCGCTATGTATCAGTAAGGTACACATTAAATGGTCACGGACTGCCTCCCTACCTGAGAAATGAAGTAGCAGCATTGTCAGCTGAAAGGAAACTGCGAAGACCCATTCCAGACACAATACTTCAATGCTTTTATTATCCTTGATCTAGAACGACATTGACAGTCTACCTCAAGGTAAAAACACCACCTGCTGCTTCTCTATTACTACAGAAATAAATTAGAGAAATTTGAGATGATCTGACCTTGACAAACCCTCTTACTAATCTCCTAAATACTTAAAAGACCAGCTGTGTTTTCACATATTTTTCTGTGAACTCAAAATAAGCTGATTTACAGCTAATTTCAACCAATTAGCCTATAAAAAGAAAAAAAAACCCACAAAAATTAATCGATGTACAAGTAGATTCTCACCTAGGAAATGATTACTAAACAGCTTTAATATCTGCTCTTGCTTTTTTTTCAAAAGGATGAGAACATAAAACATTGAAAGGAGAAAGTGTCACTGTAAAGAGCTGAAGTGAAATATTTCCACATCTGACCTATATGAAACATCTGATCACTCTTTTAAATTGAGTACTTAATTTCAATTTTATGGACTGCATTTCAACACTATGTCTTCTTATTGCTCTTTACTGGGAATTGTAATATATGGCTCTGTTCTTTTGTATGGAAACCCCTCAATTCTCAACATATACCTAGTCACCTCATCTCCATGATGTACCAGCATAGAGGGAAAACATTTCTTCCAGAAAACTCGATTGCTAGGAGGAAGCAGCAGCTAAAACTACAGGGATCACACATGAATGTGAAAATACAAAAGTAATTTTTTTTCTAATTCACTGAAAATGAATCCTACTGGTCAGCTCAAAGAAGAAAATACCAGTCTAAATTACATCAGGAAAGACAGACACAAAACAATCAAATATAAATGTTATGGGTCCCATCTCAGCTAGACAAAGCCTGGTTTTCAGTCATCTATTACCAGAGAAACAAAGAAAAACTACCATCTCTGTAGAAGGTTTCAAGACAAAATCTTGGATTTCTTCTTAAAGACAAACAGCTTAAAAAAATTATGCAGCACAGCAAACTAGATTAAAATGAATCTGAAGAGGACACAACTACAAGAACAGAAGACAGAATTCCTCACAGGAGATCATTTAACATCATACATTAAAAAATAAAAATAAAAAAGCGTTAAATTATGTTGTTGTGGTTTAACCCCATCTGGCAACTAAGCCCCACACAGCCGCCCGCTCACTCCCCCACTGTGGGATGGGGGGGAGAATCAGAAGGGTAAAAGTGAGAAAACTCATGAGTTGAGATAAAGACAGTTTAATAGGTAAAGCAAAAGCCACACACACAAGCAAAGCAAAGCAAGGAATTCATTCACTCCTTCCCATCGGCAGGCAGGTGTCCAGCCATCTCCAGGAAAGCAGGGCTCCATCACGCGTAACGGTTACTTGGGAAGACAAACGCCATCACTCCGAACATCCCCCCCTCCTTCTTCCCCCAGCTTTATATGCTGAGCATGACATCATATGGTATGGGATATCCCTTTGGTCAGTTGGGGTCAGCTGTCGCAGCCGTGTCCCCTCCCAGCTTCTTGTGCACCTCCAGCCTGCTCGCTGGTGGGGTGGGGTGAGGAGCAGAAAAGACCTTGACCCTGTGTAAGCACTGCTCAGCAGTAACGAAAACATCCCTGTGTTATCAACACTGTTTTCGGCACAAATCCAAAACACAGCTCCATACCAGCTACTGTGAAGAAAATTAACTCTATCCCAGCCAAAACCAGCACATAAGTCTTCTAGGATTTGATTTTGTGGGTTTGGGGTGGGTTTTTTGTCTTGTTTTGTTGTTTTGGGTTTGTTATTTTGTTTGTTTCTGGTTTTTTTTTTCTTCTCCAAAGAAAAGAAAAAATCATCCGTCAAAGGCTGATGAAAACTTTTGATAATTCAGGAAGTAAACTAATCAAACAATAAACAGCAGTTTAAATGAAGCAGTAAAACTAGCACTATTTTTTTCTACAGCAACACATAATCCTATATAGCTGATGCTAACTGGTCAGCTATATGAGCCAAATTATGTACGTTCTGCAAATTAATTCTCATTTAAATTTCATACTTAGAAGAGTAGGATGTTAAAACTACAGCTGTGTATCTTAACTATTCTGTTTAAATTTACTTACCAAACACCTCACTAGTTTGAAGTATGCAACAGATACTCAGAATTTGCATTCGTAACGTTAAGGTTCTACACATTAGTTACATTAAAAAAAAAAAATCTGAAACTATTATTTCATGAAATATGATGAACTAGCAATTTACTAAAAATCTAAAACAACAGGAAAACTTCATTCTAGGTACATTACCATCATCAACACATGTATTGCATAAAAACTATGCCAGATAGTAAAAATGTTTAGATTCCCAGTCTAACCGAACAGCGAGTTCTTACATTTCTTATACATACTTTTTGACAAAGTAAGTAAATTTCCTCATTTGTGAGGGAGCAGGAGAAATTCAATACCTGCAACATGTATTTCACATCGTCTTTTTATTATTTTTACATATAAATATTGTAGTGTAAAAGCAACTTCTGTCTGAGATATACGTATGACCATGACTGTCATATCCTCATGGAATATTAATATACATGAAACAAAAATATGTTACACAGATAGTAATTCCACTGTGATTTCACCTACCACGTCATTGTACTTACCTTGGAATATAGCTTTATAGATTAAGCAGTTTGTTTGATACAGTGTCAAGTTGCAAAGCACTCCTTTCTTGTTTTGTGTCCTTTGCAAACTACAAGCCTATTATCCATCAACATGCTTTGCATATCAAAAATACTCACCATCCACCAGTAATTTATCAGAAAGATAACACAAAAAATGCCGCACCATTTTAAAATAGTATGAATTCACATCTATTTAAATACAAATTTCAGTTAAAGAGAACTTAAATATCAATTAAATATTGCTTAAAAAAAAAAAATCCATTTCCTTTAAAAACTGAAGACAGAAGGTACCAAAAGATATCGTAATATCAATTTTCAATAATCAGCTCTTTTTTGTCATACCTTAGCACACTGTGTGAATATTACATAAAGCCTCAATAAATTTTATCAATTTATTATGGCTTAAAGTAATATAGAGTAAATAAAATGAGTCCTCCTAAAACCTTTTTATCTTCCTCCCACTTAAAAACTTTGGGATAACTGAAGTATTACTGACAATTTACAATGATTTCTGCGATTCTTTTGAGACATGGAAAAAGATAACTGTGAAAACTAAAATACAGTAACATAATTGGTATGAATAACAGACAATGAGGGAAGATAATTAATATAGTTGGAGAGCTTCTTTTTTTATATATACACACATAATTCAATATATTAACAGTCCATGTGCTACTGAAGCATTTAAAATTATTTTTCAAATAATTAAAACAACTACTAAAATGTGAAACTGCACATTTCAACTTTTATAGTTAATAGAATCTCTTATGAAAATGTTATTGCAGATATACATTAAATTGTACAAATTTAGATTTGCACAATAGGTGTAGAAAACCACAAAAAGATACTTCATTATATAACTGGATTTTTAACTTTCATGGTATTCATGAAAAGATGAAGTAATTTTTAGGGCCTATTCAAAAATTGTCTATAAGTAAAAAAAATTATGCTGGCTTCAGAATTTTCAAAATTCTGATGGCTATTACACCAAATCAGTAATAGAAAACCATGAAAATTCTTTTAGCTACGTACTCACGTTCTTGACAAAACTTCCTATTCAGGATTTACTCATTCAGCATATAAGGAAATCAAATGTAGTTAGACCTGAAGACAGGTTATTTCAGCTAGCAGGTTAGTAATAATGTTCATCTGTATAAAATCCTACAAGCTTGAAAATAATAAACACTGTTGCATTGAACTAGTAAAACAACACTGAAGACAAATATATTTTATTAATACAGCAAGCTGTTAGAAAGCAAGCAGAGTGAACACTTACAAATCCATGATTTTTTAAGAGAAAAAGGGCAGTAAATTAGTCAATCTCCATGCTGGCTCATTCTTTGTTATGTGCTAAACAGACTACATTGGCTGTGCCAAAATTAGGAATGCAACATGGTTTTACAGAATTATATCCACTATTTATATTGAATTGATGCATCCCAACTGTAGACTGGGACTTGACAGCCTATTGCTTTAATACTTCATTTTTATTGTAAATGAAATAAATTGACTTAGAAAGACAGAGCTGTGAAATTTGGGGGTTTTAGTGATAAAATTTAGCTTTTTTTCGTCAGCACAAAAAAGTTGGTGGTGTGCAGGCACCATCATAGTTGATATATTACCACTGAGAAAAAACAAACAAACAAAAAAACTAACTCAGGTTGCACAGTTTAAGGCTGGTGAATACTGTATTGGCAGAATGTTGCTCCAGGTGCCAAGATGAGCTTCTGAGACAAAAAAAACCAACCACCACAACTGAAACCAGAAAATACATGCCAAAATTTTGCCAATTGGCAATACATGCCAAATAGAACAAAAGGACAATTCAGGACATAATTGTTTTAAAAAAAATCTCCTAAAAGATAAGACGACTAAATGACAATCACTAAAATTGGTTATTACATAAATAACCTCTTCTTCTGGGGCTTTAATTCTCTTTTAAAATATATCTAATATGACCTCTTCTTTAAAAAAAACTGCTCAACAGTTACTTGATATATGACAACATCATTGTCTTAGGTTTATGAAGGAAGACTCTGCTATATGTCATACTATATTAAATATTTTACTAAAATCAAAGTTATTACAACTGTAATAAATATAGCTTTAAAAAACATTTAATGTACAATTTTATTTACACGCAAGTCCATTAAAGGAACAACCTCCAGAAGAAAATGGTCTTGAAATGGGCCTATTTAAAACACAGAAGATCCACTACTTTATTGGAGGCGATGATGTGTTTTAGAAGGGCAAGAAACAGATTTTTATTAACTGACTGCAACTGTGTTATCGGCTACTGGAAATACTGAAAGAATTCCATGAGTCTGTATTGCCTCCCCACCTATGTCTTCGCTGCAGAGGTGGCCTTTGAGTGTTTTTGTGGGGAGGTACCACTGAATTCATGACAATAGGTATGGATATTTGATATTCATATCGTTCCAACATCTGAGCAATCTTCTCACGAGTGACCCCATGCTTATTCCTCCTACAAAAATAAAAATTTAAATAAATTGTCTTGTATGTTTATATGTTTACAGTCTTTAAGAAAAAGAAAAAAGCCTCTAACTTAACAATTTTTCTTCTTGCTTTTCATATTTGAAATTTCATTTTTATTACACTGTATCCTCATTCTCTCAGTATTCAACTTGTGTTAAGGTTTATTTTAACAATTCACCACTGCATATATTAAATAACAGAAAACAATACAGTCATTCTTCTTCATACAGAATTGTGATGTACTCATCAGGACTATGTACCTAAATAACCCTAGAAGGACTTTGCTTTCTATTTATTAATCAGATTTTACACAGTACACTAGCTAATGAGTAGAGGGATAAGTAATATTATAGATTACTACTTATGACAGCAATGTTCAAACTATCATAAAAAAATGAAACTACATGGTTTCAAGACTTAGTGACAGAATATTTCCTCATCAATAAATCTCTATGTAAAATAAGGAGCAATTTTAGTTTTGAACCAGAACAGCATGCTCATGATACCTTTATGTACTAGCTCTTACTGATACTTGCTGTAAATTTAGAAATGTACCAAAACACATATAAGGGAAGAGAGGCCAAAAGTGTTGTCCTATTCTTGCAGTGTTTAGTGAACAGCTACTTTCAGTGAGAACTTGGCCTATGAAGAACCTGAGACATTAGACATTACATTAGAATGTATCTATCTCCTTAGTATCTATGGAATAGGATTTTAAAATCCATGTTAGCAGAAAATTTCGGTATCTGCCAAAAAGAAAACCATGGCTTATGCACAAACTGAATGTCAGAGAATTGCCAGCACTGTAATAGAACTGAATCTAAAAGAACAGATATAAAACATAAACAAAATGTTTCCATAGTGTATACAAGCACTTATCATAACTCAATATATTCTTATTGAATTCTTATTCTTATTCAAGAAACCTTGTCCAAGTTGAATTATTTCCAATAGGGAATATACCAATAGGGAATATATGCCTGGGTCTTTGTGCATACTGCCAGGGACAGAAGAGGCATGGGCCTCCTTACCAACTTGCTCAGTTCTGTAGAAGAGAAATCAATACTGGGAACAAACAGGCTATACTGGAAAGAGGATACTCTATACAGAAATATTTTCAAAGACTGATTTCCTTCCGCCCCCCACGCCCCCCGGAGTTTGTGCATATTATTACAAAAAAGAAGTATGTATGAAGTTGATGAGGGTTCAAAGCATACTGCAGGTAGCACACTAGTTTCACACTCAGAATGGAAGAAGAATTGGTGATCTCAGAAGTATTCAGAATTATGCTGCCTCCTTAAGGTGTATTTTATCAGCTTGCTTTCTGGGAAGAAAAGGCTTGAGTAGAGTACTTCTCTCATAGACTTTCTTCCCTGAGAGAACGTCAGAAGCTAAAGTGATCATCACAAGCGGCTCATTGTTTAAATGCTACCAATTTCTACATTGTGCTAAAGAAGTCCATGAGCAGCAGCATGTTGAACTTATTAGTTAACAAATCTTAACAGGTTTGATTTTATTCATGAATATGAACAAGGTTAATGGTAGAGAAAAAAGCCAATCCCCTAGAAATATGGGGATTCTATAAAGCACTTAACTCTCATGACAGAAAAAAACACGAGAAGAGGAAGTCTCAGTCCTTTTATGCCAAATGGTGGAGGCACGAAGTTATTCAATACTTTCTGTATCTTAGTAATCCTAGAAAAAGACTACAGCTCAAGTGCTCTGGGCATAAAGTGCACACTCATCCACAGTTGAATGGACTTGTGTATAATCACTTCATAAATGAGCAAGTACTTTTCCTTAAAGAACAAGGCAGGATAATAAAATCACCAACAGCAAAATCGTATCAAGCATAGAAATTAATTTTAAAAAGGAAGCAAATCTGCTGATAGTGTCATTTAATACTGGGATCTCCTCTTCAGGCATGTCTTCAATCATCCTTTGGCGGCTTGGCTATGCTGAAAGAGCATAAAGCCATCTATCCTTAACCAATACAGACGTACAAAAGCTCCTAATAGATAGTTATGCTTTGGAAGCTGGTTTTGCTTGGAGGAAAACACAATCTATTGATAAAAGCGAAGTTCTGTCGCTATTAAATGCTTCTACACCAGAAGAATCTTACATACCAATATACTGGCAAAGTAATTCTACATAGACATGATTACTTATAAGACTAAGCACAAGTTTAATGAAGTCAATACCAAATTGCAGTTTTATGATCATACTGAAGGAAAAATCATTATATTAAACACGTTTTCACTTCTGTGTGAAGTTACACAGCTGGTAACTTCTTTTAATTTAAAACAACATCCACCCCAAAATACATATTATACAGAGGATACCTGTTATTCCCCAAAAGCTTGAATCAAATGTATACTTTTTCAAAAAAAAGTTCTAGTTCCCAACTGACCAGCTACTCCGAAAGCATACAAACATGACAGAGGGTAATTTTTTCATCCAACACTGATGAAACACTTAAAAAAAGAAAATAATAATAATAAAAAAATTCTCTCTCTTCTACCAGTGATTTTGCCACTCGTTTGTTCTCTCACCTGCAGTTTTCAAGATTTCCTAAAAATGGTACAACGTACAAAATCCTTTATATAAAGATCTAAATGCTACGCAAGAAGTCTTGAGCACTTCCGCAAGACATATGTCTGTGGAGTCAAGATGTTTTCACAAAAGTTATGTGCACAAAACTAAACTAAAAGCAAAATCATTCATGAGGGTCTCTGAAGATAATTTGTACCTCATAGGCACACTGGAAGAAAAAGACACTGACACCTATTCCACACTAAAACATCCGTCACGTTCTTGACATCAAGAATTCACCCAGTGTTGACCTAGAAAGCCTTTTCACAGATTTCTCAAACACACTAAGTGGTGACAGAAACAACCCTATAAAAATAGTATCTGGAAATGCATCTGACTTCTAGAATATCGACATATTATACCACTTGATAAAAGTTACTAACAATCTAGACAGCACCGCTAAAAACAAATAAATGAGGAGCATGTATCCAAAACATAAGAAAAGTCTTTTGCTAATTAAAGCAGGAGGTAGTGTATTTTTTATTCCAACTACCAGAAACAAAGAGTCTTAAGTGATCCTGTTTAGAAGGGAATTAGAATGTACGACTCCAGACAACTAATAAAATTACTCAAATTTATTATTAGCATAGTATTTGCCCAGATACTGCACAAAATGTTGAGATCAAAATTCATAAGGGGAATCCTAAAACTACAATAACATCTCTATTATCTATTTCCCAAACACACAAATATAGAGGGGAAAAAAACCCCCCAACCTTAAAAATTGAGCCCTCTCCCCAAGCAATTGAAAACCAAAATGAAACCTCATATCACCACCATTCCTAAACTCTCAAAAAATAAAGTTTCTAGACAATGGGTCTCTATTCAAATATTTAAAGCAACTGGAGCTGCTAAAACCTTTCTAGGAAGCTTCTAAGAACTGGTAGCAGCACTTCACAGTTCAAGGGTTTTCCTTTGGTTTTGGTAAAGATATAAACTTTACTCCTGCAATTAATGACTGGACAACAAAATTCAACAGTAACCACACTTCACATCTGTTTATCCTGTTACCTGTTAAGGTATGAATTTTCCTGGAAAATGAGTCAGTCTCATGTAATGGAAATCTCACACTGAACATCTTAGAAATGTGTGATTACTAAGACAGCTTCCTAACTTGGCCGTGCTGCACCCCAAACTAGAAAAACATTAGAATTCATCCTACAGAGAGAGGACTCCATCTCTAAAAATAAGTTAGTGGTAGCATAGGAGCAAAAGGGGACAACTTTAAAAGATTTAGAAACACAATAAAGCCCAAGTCAGTAATGTAAGTATTATACACACATACTTTGTGCATTGTAGGGGCTACTTTACAAAGCTGAAACAATTTTAAGACAAGTCAGTTGGAAGCATATAAAATGACAATCAGTGAGAGAACTCTTTGTGATCAACCATGAAAATATTAAATTACATTTCAAACAATGAAATATCCCTAAGTTCGTTTGATACCTCACAGATTCCTAAAGCAGATACATCTGAGACAAAAGAGATGTTAATCAGTAAGCAGCTTTCCAGGCATTCTCACAACCCAGAAGTCCAATGACCTATGTCCAACAGCAGTCTAAGTCAGATCCTCTGAAGACTGGGGACAATTTCACAAAATCTTGCAATAGAATAATCTAAAATATGAGCTGTCTTTTTAACCTTTACTGATTAGTAATGGACTGTTGTTCTTTGACACTGAGACATCTATAAAAGTAGACAAAACAAAGCATTTATATTGATGCACTCCTTGCAAAATGCATAATTTCTTTTTGTCTTCTACCTATTTCTTGCCAACAACTTTCTCAGAATAATTATTCATTATAATAGCAGTGATTCTTGCAGGGGTCAATCATTTTTCTACTCATGTCCAACAAAATTTTGATATTGACTTTTTGGGCCAACACGACAGGACCTCTATTTATTTGCCTGTTTGTTTATCCGTAACACTTCCATTTAAAGGCATATCTCAAATGCCTATTTAATTAAAATACATTTTATAATAGTAGTTAAGTATTTAAAAAAATAAGATACTGAATAAAATATAACGTACTACATATATATTCATGTGTGCATATTTATGTGTCTATCATCTCTATATACAAGTACAATGATTTCTGTAATATAAACCTTACTTTTCTAATTCTTCAGGATCAAACTTCCACCAAGTATCTGGCTCATGGAACTCCACTTTATATCCCTTTTCTAGGGCCTGCAGCAAGCAAAGAAAAATGTGTGATATGTGTATCATTATTACATAAAATGTAACAAAAAGTTTATAGACCAATATAATAAACAGATGTAGTTAACTGCAGTGGTAGCATGCTGAATTTCACTTACCCCCAACCCATCTTAGCTTTCATTCCAGGCTAAGCAGATTAGATCAAGTCAATCCTTAAATTGGTCTGAACTATTACCATACCAATTACTGATCGTATCAATAAGCAGTCTCTTTTTAGAAACTCAAGTAAGGAAAATGTTTCTGGACTAAACAGACCAACTTATCACATGTGAAGGTAAGTTTGAAAACTTGTAACAGATGATATAATCACACAACAAAACCTACCACTTCCACATATGGCTTCATTTCCCAGGCTTGAGTATTAGTGTTGTCTATTATAACTGGAGATTTTCCCTGCTCCATTGCTTGCTTTGCTGCAATGAAAAATAGTGCAAGTTAATAAACAACCATGTAACTCAAATAAAATGACAAATGTAAATAAACTGTTCCAGATGTTTTTTGCACTAATCTAGTCTGACTAAAACACACTGTTCTAAGAAAAGGAATAAAAGCACTGAAAGGTAGAGACAGGAATGGAAAGAAGTAAAAGCAAGAAGGTAAGAAAAATTAAGTGACAGGCACAAAAAAGAGGTGGTGGTGAATTGACGCAAAGGGGTAAATGGGAAGTGTAGAAGTCAAAGCAACACAACAGAACTGCTCAAAGTCTGTGGCCTGCTGAGTATAGAGACCCTGGCATGAAACCGTATCCTGGTTCCAGCTTTACCAGCCCTGCCAGATAACACATGATGCATTCATAACTGAGATCTGTGGTTAGGTATTGCAGTTCTTCTCCAACAAAATGCTAAGACATAGGTGACCTTTACAGAAAGACAGCACATATCTGAAATATTTCTGAGATCCATTAAAAAAAAATTACAACCATGCTGTCTCTGCTTGAACAATGTTTGAACTCACTGGCCAATTTCTACCAAATCCAAAAGAGGGCAGAAGCTTCAGGAATAATAAGCTGCTTCCGAGTTCTATAGAACAGCAACTGGTAAGAAGGCACATCCGTACTAGCATCTTTATTGACAGAAGCATCCTACAGATTACAGTGCAGAACTGAGATTGGTTGGAGGAGTTTAAAGGACAAAACATGCAAATCTGTTGGCTACCTGAGATTCATCAGCTCCACAGCACAGAAAACATTTTAACATTACCCTGATGCCTAAAATGGTATTGCTTCATAAGCCCAAGATTGCTTTTTAGATGCTTATAAATCAATTAAGCATCTATCTTATGCCTAAACCTAACTTTGATCTTGAGATCAGGCATTCTTCTAAATCCCTTATACAGTTAGTCCAGAAAGCATTCTCAGAGGACTCCTAACTCACATTACTAGGATTTGTCCCTGAGAAAAACAACATTGCACAACCACTTTTCTTGAGCACATCTAGAGAGCATGATTATGACGTTCAGCTTCTACATAATGCTACGCGGGAGACTGAACCAAGGAAGTGAAAAACTCAAGTTCTATACCCTTATCAGCTTGATATCCACCTCCATTTTATATAAACCGGGACAACAGTTAAGCTATTCTTACCAGAAGTTCAGAAGGAACTCCTGCAGAGGACAGTACCTAGAGAGGTTACTTGAGTATCCCACTTTTGGGACAAATGGGCGACCTTAATTTTCATTGTTTTAACTTCCTTCACCTTTTTATTTTGAAAGCAAGACCTCTACCATTCTTTGCAGAAAGGGACACAACTTTTACATCTTTAGAAAGGAACTACTTTGTGCATGAATCAGTAAATGAGGTTCTTTTTGCAGCCTGAAACTAAGCCAGATGGAGAAGCAGATTTCCAACTTGTGATTGAGTATCAGATTCATGAAGAAAATTCCTCAACTCCTCCTACAACTACTCTAAAGCATCTTACAATTGAAAGTAAGGCTTTTATAAAATCTATTCCTCAGCTTCTTTGTGCCTAAGTTAATCATTAAAAACATAACAATAATTCTTTCTCTATTTTACAGAAGCATTGTGAAGATGAATTCCATTAAAAAAAAAGCTCTGATGCTACACATTGAAGTCAAGAAAAAAATATTTTTTTCAGTTAATTCTAAGCAGTACTAGCAACGTGAGCCACAAACACATCAAGAACGTCACATTTCAAAATTCTTGCAGGAAAAGAGCAAGGATTCAGTCCTCCTTTTAAAAGATACAGAAAGGGTGCAAAAGCAAAAAAAAAAAAAAAGCATTATTGTTGCAAAGCAAAACTCTGAACCTTAGGAAATACCTGAATTAAGGCTGCGTGTGTACTAATTATAGGGCATATGTATTACCATACTGTCCTTAAACATGCGTTTGTGCACTACTTCCTCCCAAACACTCCTACCTCTTTCAGCACATATGATGGACTTGTTCTGTAGTTGAATCGGGGGTATGAATCAGATCATCAGCATGACCCAAGCATTCCTCTTTTTTTTTTTTTTTTTTTGAAGTAATTGTGAGATAAATAATGAGTAAGTCAGGATGACTGCAAAGGGAGAAGGATCATCTTTCAGTGAATGTTCTTGAACATCATCACAACTCTTTCCAAGTGGCCACTACTTTGCATGATCTTCATTTTCTGGCTGCCCAATTTCAAAAGTTACAGGTCTCATTTACAGAAGTGATATGAATTCATCTGAATATGAAGACAGTGAAAATTTATTCTGAATATATGAAATTTAATTACTACTACATACCCTGAAGAAAATATCTAAATTGCTAAGTTTGGCATCCAAAAAACAAAGATGTTTTTAGCAACTGTGCCTTAGCTTGCCAATGAAAAATTCAGAATATAATACCACTAGTGCTCACAGGAAAGTTAAGATGATGAACTAGATGAAAGAACTGAAATATCTGAAGCTCAAAATACTAAAATAACACTCATACAAAAAAGTTTTCAGAAGAATTAATAATGTTCCATTAAATAAAGTTAAAATAGTATGCATGAAATGAAAAGCAAGATCCACAATGAGTGCGAGGATTAAAAAAATACATCTGTTGAATACCTGCCCATTTAGCGAACACTGCTCAATCTGTACACTGAATGAAGCAGGGATCTGAAGGAAGAAAAACCCTAAGCTACTGGAGAGAACTAGGGATTTATCTTGATGGAAAACAATCCATAAAATGGGAAGATATTAAATGAACAGGCTGGGAAGTAACTTTGTAGATGGAAGGGAGGAAAAAAGCGAAGATAAAATATGTTCCAACAGAGCACTAAGAATCGATGGTATCATGCTGGCTTCATTAACCTGGCACAAATGATCTTTCTGAAACCCGAATCCAGAAAAGAAAAGAGGTAGGCTGACAGAAAAAAGGGAAAAATCCTGAAATATGTGTTTCAAAAAAGACTCATAAAGATAGCACGAGAATAGCCAATTTTGTAATGAAGGTAATGGGACCATCATTAATTTACAAAAGCTTGTGAAGAAAGATTGTATTATAGCTACAACCCACTTATATATTCTACCATTTTGTTTTAACTACGGATCTAAGTGCTAAGTGTGCTGATGTAATAATACCTTAAAGTTTTGTTAAAAGTAAAAAAGTTACTAATTAATTAATTTTATTAGTCACTGTCAAAACCAAACCAAACCAAAGTTTAAAAAGCAGATAAACCCCAACTCCACCTGTCAAGTCAACAATGTTAAAAACACATCAAAGGCAGCCAAAAGTTCCAGCAGAAGTGGCAGGATGAACTAAAATAGGAGACACTTAGCAAAGCCACAAAAGTGAACTTAAAGGGCCTAAAACCCTGTAAGAGTGACACTGATTTCACCATTAAAGTTGCAGTGGCAAATTAATTCTAGTATTTCCTAATATTTGTGCACTTGACCTTACAACATTCGCATTAAATGTGTATGTGTTTTAGTATCAAGGGTATGTAATTCACTGTCTTATAAACATTTGAGAGTTTGAAATTCTGTTCATTTAAAATAAATTAATTTTTTTCCCTAACGGATCTAACTTGTAACTATTTTTTTCTCATACTTACTATATTATAGATTCACTCCTTCCCCAAAAATGGGGATAATTTTAACAGAATAATTTTCTCATTTGTGAAGAAAGTGAATTTTTGCCTTCTTCATAATTCTGACATGAGGATTATAAAGCTTTAGCTAAATATGTTGTCATACGAATATTAGGAAATATATAAATAAATTATGCAGCTGATATAATCTATCCGAAACTTTAACGAAGACCTACTCATCAGACAAGAATCCCAACTATCAGGATTACCATTCCCCTGATGTTCTCATTTCACGTATTTCGAAGATCCACACACAAATGAAATCAAGAGCTTCTGAAGTACTTAAAGTCAGAAAGCTCTATCTAGTCAAAGCAGGAGGTAAGAATTGAGTATAACTTCAATCCAAAGCTATTCTGGCAAATGTTTCGCAGTGGGGGTGTTCTATACAACACGGCACAGCTGTTCTTGTTCTTGCTACCAAAATCACTGAATTACTGTTCTGATTATCAAAAACACTGTGTAACTAAGTGATACAGAACTAGAGAGATCTTAAGGTCTAGTCAGAAACAGCCAGAAGCCATTATCAAGTGAGAATTGTTTGGTGGTCTCACAATTGTGAAGTGTTGAGCCCTCTCATCCATAAACTACCACCTTATCAACTCTTCTGCTCCTTAGGCTCCTAACTGGGAACTTCATTCAAAGTATTTATTATTGCTGCACTCCAACCTCAAAAGTACTCTTCATAATAGATATTCTAATGATTGCTCTAAAAAATTCCTTCACTGTTCACACAGAAATGTTCCCCGATGTATGATAAATTTTGCATTAGGGTGAGGAGGGGAGGAAAGGGGAGAATATTTTTTTTTCCTTGGCCCTCTGCATCTTTTGATGCAAAGAAGTAGTCCTCTAGACAGGAAGGAATCTTCTGCTTGAGACACTGCAGCAGAGAGAGTAGTCTGCATGCACAGGCAATGGAGTTGTTCAGTTTGTCCACTCCTTGGATCAGACCAAACAGATAATGAGATTCTTAGAAGAGCAAGAATCTGTCTGCTACCCTTCTTACCCCAGGTATCTACTTCCTTACCAATCAAACCCAACCTTTGGACACTGCTAGGTATTAAGAAGGATGACTTATTAAAGCTGTTAATCTACACAAGTGAACTAAAATCTTTCTCAGAAAAACTCTTCCATAAATTTTGGATGAAGCTCAGATCAGGAAAGATACTGGAAAAAATAGGATACTCTGCTGTTGCCAGCATTAAAAAGGTTCAATTCTGCCATCAAGATAATAGTATCAGCAGGTCATAGCACAAAGAAGAGAGATTTTCTATTTTTAACTCTGAACCTTCCATAAGTTCAAAATTTAATGTGTATATATACATTAATTAAAATATAAAGAATACTTTAAATATATACTTCTATATACCCTATACTAAAATATAAACATACACTCCTTTTAACATAGACTATTAACTCACACGCACATTATGCTATACTTCTATTTTCTAAATATAAACATAATTTAATACGATTCCTCTTATGCATTCAAACCTCTCTTCTGGTTCCAGTCATGGGCATCACCAAGCTGAGCAGCATTATATGCATATCCATCTTGTTGACGAAAATAATCATCGGTGCTGAATACAATGCCATCACGACTTTGACCAAGCAAAATACTGTTAAAAAAAGGAAAATGCAAAAATATTTTAACTTTTATTTTTCAGATAGAAAAAAAAAGACACAGGAAAAAAAAATAGCTTAAATAAATGTAACTGTGCCCTATTTCTGAACTTCTTGCAAACTTCGAACAGGTTTATAAAAGTACACTCATATGTATTACCAATAATTCTAATGCAAATTAAAGCAATATATTTTCTCCCTTCTACTATTTCTGTATTTGTTGTTTCTTCTCCTCCACCCCCAAGAGATGTTTGTACCCATCTAAGTTATGGTTATATTGCAGTAAGTTCTAAGTACCTCATAGTAATTAATGTATTTACTAACATTTTCCATATCAATTCTCATTTGGAATTACCTCTGGAAACCAAACCGATCATGAGGAATCTGGATGCAGCTGAGAAATGAACTGGATGTTCAAATCCTTTTTGAGCACCTTAAACTCTCAACATGACCTCTTCTGACCTTTGCCCATGCTGCTTGCACGTCCAATGTGGGTCGAACAGGAACGAACAGTAAAGAAAACTACTAATGTTTACAGCAATTTGCCTATTTTCAGGAAAAAATAAAAGATCACAATAAACTTTCAAGATTGTCCTAACGAAAGGCAGGATTACAGAAGAGTGTCCATATTCCTTCAAGATTCTATACTCTTCTATTCCAGTTCTATGTCTTCTCCCCCAATCCTGGCGAGACAGTCTTACTTGCCTCTATTTTCTCACCAACGCTGGCACTCACTGGATCAATAAGCCACTGGAATTCATGCTCAAAAGAAAGCAATCATTTTCTCCTTTTTTTTTTTTTTTTCCTGGGTTACTTTTCTGAAGCTTTAGTAGTTGAGCCTATTTAAGAAAAGGCCCCCAAAGGTGATACATTAAAAGTGGCTAACCATCAATGAAGATCTCCCCTGGTTGAGTAGCAGTAAGCTGCTTACATGGGTTACCACGTCTTGTGGAACTGTAGTTCCAGCCTAACAGATGACAAGAAATTTAAGATAGGATTCTTTCATATCTCAGTTTCTATCAGGGAATTATATTGTTTTTCCCCTATCATTCATACTTTAGTGCTAATAGGGTGATAGGAAAGCCATGCATTTTACTATTCCTGCATGTATTACTTCAAATCAGGAGAAAAACAATCACTTCTCGAATCACTTAAACCACTTGATTAGAGTGTTTTAGCTTGGTTTCCTAAGGCAATGCCATTCCATGGTGACTTCTGGACATATAGACCAACTTCAACAAAATCTGACAGAATATTCACTCAAAAATACTATGAATTTTAATGGGGGGAAAACAAACAGACAAACCAAAGCAAAACAAATTTGTAAACAAATGGATAAAATGCAGAGATTCAAATTAGAATCCATAAAAATAAAAAAGAGAAAAAGATTGCAATGCAAATTTCACATTTACCCAGTCTTTTAGGCCTGCCATTTCCAAGCAACATAAATATTTTATTGGCTTGAAGTTTACTTCATTTGTAGGTCAGAATAAGTTGCATTACATTTTGCTTCTTGCACAGCTAACATTAAAGATTACGGGAGAAATTTAAGTATACTTCAGCAAACAACAAAAGACACTGTGGAGGAGCCAATGAGGGTAAAAAGGGGAACTCAGAGAGACACAATTGAAATGCTCACTGTTAACAAATTTATTTTTACTCTATGTTGTAATATTTTATATTACTGATAATACGTTTATTAATTACAGAACTTATTGTAATGGGTGATGTAGGAATACTATAAAAATCCATTAAGCTTTTCTAGAATTCTGTATTTGCATTGTCACAAAATGCCACAGTCAAACCTTCTAGAAGCATCATAGAGCTGACTTTTGGATTGAACTAAAATTCATCCTATATATTGCCCAGGCACGCCAACAAATACCTGTGAGTCAGAGAAACTGATTATAGCAAAGTTACAGGGCATAATTAACTGCTGGTTGATCAATAACATCAGAATCTCTGTCAAATCAAATCCACATTAATCCATCCCAATGAGCAATCCCCATTGTGCCAAATGTAAACTTTATTTTCAGAAAGTCCTTGGAAATTGGGGTTTAAAAGAAAACTTTGTAAAACCGAGACAATAGCACAATTCTGTTTAAAGTCTGATCTACAGAATAAGTGTGATTACAAAACCTCCTTGACTCTTAGTTTTCTACAGTATATTTAAATTTGAAAATAGAAAACAGGCAGTTAGTGCCACAGAGCATTTATAGCCCATTGCAACACTGAGACATCACTGTCCTATGGAAATTTAGGCAACTATTCTGGCTCAGAAATAGGCAATGTACCCAAAGGCTACAAAACCCAAACTGCACTACAGCAAGTGGGATGCACTACTGCTGAGCTGGAACCAAAAAGAACTGGACAAATGCCAAATAATGTAGGGGAACAAATGTATGTTAGTTCTAAGTTACCAAGCTTTCCTCTATATATATCTGCAGGAAGAGTTACTTAAGTTTAATTCCTACACAAGGAATTTGCTATGTTTTGCCACCTGTCACCAACAACAGACCTGTTATGGATCATAGTTTAAAGACTGGGACACTGTATTACATATTAACTTACATTCCTACATATTTATTGTCCCACGACTATGTTGTTGGTTATTTTTGCTTTTAAAATACAGAGATCTGTAACAACAAAATTCAGATTACTGAGGACCAGAAGAAACTACTAATGATGCAACTGTCAAGTCACATGATCAACGCTGCATACAAGCTGTTTTTTCCTTCTTGCTCTTTCTCCCTTTTCCAGAGTATTAAGGTTACCTCAGGATAAATAGCAATGCTATTTCAGAAAGCAGAGCATGATACACCAAAAGTAAAGCCACTTTTTTTGGACATTGTTCAATAATTATTTTTGTTAGAGCCTGTGTCTTTTAATAGGATGTGTATTACACTGGTTTAAGAGAGCACAGAAGGATTCAAAGCCCATTTTTGTTCTAAGTAGATAAAATGGCATCAGTAAGTCATACACCACACACAACAGCATTTTTTCATATCTGTTCCTCTCTTGTATAAACTATTTAACAGGAATTTATATTCATTAAGTTACATGACCATGATTTCAACATGGCCCAATTTTCTCATTTACAGTATGCTACATTTGCCAATTAATAATGCTAGAAAAACTGGATCCATCTTCCACTCTCACTTTTTGTGTGATGAATGTATATATACACATCTTAGAGTAAGGACCATCTGCCTTAATAAAAGAGATAGCAAATAATAACTGGGATTCTTCTACTAGCTGAGTAGATAGGCACACCCCTACAGCTCCTAGGAGCCTGACCATCAGGTTTCTGTAGGAAAATACATGAACTGATTAATCAACACTAATGGGACTAATGGGACATTTATTTTTATTTTTATTTCTAGGAACTGACTCTGTTTGCTCAGTGTTCTGGAGAATAATTCACTTACTCAAATTCTTCTGTTGTATCTTCTAAACATCATTAGTTGTATAATAAATAAACACAATGATAAGGGTTTGGGAATCTTGCAAACCCATCAACGAAGTTTATTCTTGAAATATTTTGTTATTATTCCTTGAAGTTCAGAATACGTCACAATTTCTTTATGAACCTATATAACTGATATAACAGATTTAATACATTAAACTATGTTTGCAAGAATAATCCTAGAACTACAGAATTTGGGAAGGCAAAGTGACTATCAAAGAGGCCAGAGTAACAGAACCCTTACCCTAATACACAACACACAAGCTATCACAAAGTAATGAGTTTATAAACGGAAACTTCAATTATTACATCAATGATCGTAGCCTGTTTATAAATTGTGAATTAAATCATAAAACATAACATTTTAAAAGTCTGACAACTACCTCTTTCAGAATTCATAGCATTTAAACTTGTAAAATTTTAAATACAAACATATTTGTCGACATCATATGGAATAATTCACATATTTCTAACATGTATTTGGAAATAAAATTTATCCTGAGCTCATGAACCAGGAAACAGAAACAACAAAAAGCACATCTATGCAAAGCATCATTACTATCTAAACCCACAAAGAGATGATATTCCACTTTTGAGACATGAAGAAAGAAAAAAAGTAAGATAAATACATTTCTAACAAGAGAGTCAAATTACAGATCAGTCAGCATCAATATGTGCACATGCCTGAAACGAGTAGCAGTATTATCCAACTGCTGTAATCCACCTTTTTCACCCTAAACCTTCCCCGCAATTGAACACCCACCTTTGAACATAGTAGCAAAGTGAAATTAAAGCGGATATAAAAATTAAAACAGCTCACTACTTTTTCCAGACATGCTATCTGATCTAATAGAAGATATTAGCTCGATGTACGAAACTCATCTTGAAACCAAAATGCTCACTCTAACTACTCAGCAAACCGATACACACTTTTTCCTGTGCACGCGTGCATACACACACACACACAAATCCTGCCTTAATTTTTCTTCAAAACTAAAATGGTCCCTCAACCTGAATTCTGGCTAGCCTACTTTGATAGATGATTTTATAATAAAGATGATCTCTTAGAATCTAACAATTCACCTATTTAAAATAGCTAACATATCACAGATGAGGAAAAAAAAAAATCTGTAGCATTACTAATGTAATGTAATGTAATGGCTACGTAAATGCCACTTTAAAAGCATTGCTTGTAACACTGTTTAAAGAAATACATAATTAGAAACAACAGCGCACAACTGTTTCTACATTCTGCTATAAATACTAACTCCAACTCTTCCATTCAGGAGATTGAGCTCTCAAGAAGAATGGCCCCAGATAAAGATGACTGTCTTTATATACTCATGACAATGGATTTAATTCAAAATGTATTTCTTAAATGACCAACGTTTGATCTTTCAACCTCATTAAGCTCCTTTTTACTCAAATTAACATTCAGATATTTATGAAGGAATGAAAAATTGCAATTGCTGCCAACTTCAGTAGCAAAATATCCTAAAAATCCAAGTCTGTTTTCTTGTAACTTTTTCCAGCATTATAAGATCACATTATCATCTACTTCTAATTGTAGCAGACTTCTGTTACTTGGGCTAAAGATATCATTGCTGGGTATCTGTCTGGCCAAATTGCTTTAGAAAATTTTTAACTAAACGGTCAATCACTTCCAAAACCAAGGAAGAAATACAGCATTTTTATCATGTCTCATTATTTCAAGCTTTTCTCTGAGAAGCTTTGGATTGAGGAAGTGAAATCTGGCCAAGTACATGCGTTTGCTTTTCCTGCAAAAATTTTTTGTAAACCTGACTAAGCTGTAGGACTTTAAAATGTCATGTGCACAGAAAATAATAGTACAAGGTACCCAATTTTTGTACAAAGTAGAGCAGAAAATGCAAAGATTCTCACTGCAGTAAGCCCATTCCTGAACACAGCATTCTTATAGTGGCAGGAAGCCGATTCGGTACCAATACTGCATTGTAAGAACATCTTTCTCCCCACACAATCTTAAGAATGGCAAGAGAAGGAACAAAACTGGCCTAAAATAGGAAGGACATGGGAAGCATAGTGGTACAAACACTGCAACTTGATACTGGCAGCAGAGCTAGGAAATAGGGACAAGGGA
>NW_009235356.1:43894-51650 GCF_000690835.1 Fulmarus glacialis
AAATTGGTACAATGAAGAGATAATACCACCGGCTGAAAGAGGGACAAGACGAATTTGGGAAGAAAGGGGAGGGGGACAAGAAGGAACTGACAAATCAGTTTAGAATTTAGGAGCAGACGTGGAGCTAATAAGCATAGACCAAAGAGCCATGGTTGGATAGCAAGAGGAAAACAAAACTGGAAATAGATGGACAAAGAGATAGGAACTTGAATGAGCCTCAGGAGGCTGGGATTGTCTAGGTCAGGTGACCGCAGGAAATGGAGGAGATGAGGGGAGCTCCCCAATGACCAGGAAACCGGTAATGTTATGCTCGTATTTAAGGCGTAAGTAAAGACAAGGACCCAAGGAACTAAAGGCTGCTCAACCTCACCTAACCTCATTTCCTGGAAAGACAATGGAGTGCATCCTCTCGGAATCTATTTCCAAACATGTGAAGGAAATGAAGGTAATTGGGAAGAGTCAACATGGGTTTTGCAACAGACAAATCATTCTTTACTGACCAGAATGCACTCTCTGATGAAACAACTGCCTTTGTGGATGAGGACAGAGTGATTAATGTAGCATACTTTAAAATTATCAAGGCTTCTGATATCATGTCCCAGTCAGTAACAAGCAGAGTACAGCAAGGGACGATAGTGGAACCAATTTTTTCAATACCTTCATCATTAGCCTGGATGATAAGGCAGAGAACTTGCAGATGACACCAAATTAGTAGTCATGCCCGACATACCGACGTAGGGCTTCTATCCAGAAGGACACTGAGAAACTTGAGCACTAGGCTAAGCAAAACATCATGAAGCTCAACAAGGAAAAGCGCAAAGTTCTGCAACTGGTGAAAAAGAAACCTAAGCATCAGTACAGGATGGAAAGCAACTGTTTGAGCAGCTCTGCTGAAAAGGAGCTGAGGATTACAGTGGACAACAAACTGGAGACGAGCGCACGGTGTGCTCTCATCAAAAGAAGAGAAAATCACATGCTGAGCTTTATTAGAGAAAATGTGGCCAGTAGATCAACGGAAGTTATCATCCACACTCTACCTGGCTGTTGTGCAGTCAGTTCTGAAATACTGTGTCCAGTTTGGGGCTTTCCAGTTCAAACAACATGCTGAAAACCATGAAAGGGCTGAACAGATGGCTACCAAGATGGCTAAGGGCATATGACCTATGAGGAGAGGTTAATAGCAGCTGGGCTTGTTTAGTCTGGCAATGAAGACAGTAAAAGGCCATCTGATATCACCCTATTACAGTGAGTAAGCCTATTCCCTTACCTGAAGGGAAACTGCAAAGATGATGAGCCAGATTCTACCAGCACATGGTATAACACAGGAGAACACAGGCAAATTATGGCTTGAGAACTTCAGTTTGGAGATCAGGAAGAACTTCTTTACTAGGAAGGTAGTACTGCACCAGAAAAGTTTGGAGAGACTGTGGAATCTCTGTACTTGTAGATTTTTCAAGATCAGGCTAGACAAAGACACAACTGATCTGACCCAACGATGGAGACAGACCTGCTCCAAGCAGAACGGTGGACTAGCTGACCTCCAGAAGCCTCTTCCAAAAAACACGCCTGTGATTCCAAGCAGTTGGGATGGAAGAGCCAAAACAAAACACAGACTTCAGTGGAAGATTCAGGACAGACACGGGTCAAGTTTGGGAGCAGGAGGAAAAGTTACAAACCCTCGCTTTGCACAAAACACAGATAGGAATTCAAGATTCCTGGGTCTCACTACTGCTGGGCTGTCATTTCATACTTGGGAAACCCACTTCCAAGATGCATCTCATTCCTTTCTAGTGCTGATCCACACAGATTATGTCAATTTTCTGCTTTTCCTTCACAGTCATTTTGCTAGCACAAGTGGTAGAGGTTTGTCTGCAGGTGCTAAAGATGCCAAACCTGCAAAGATACCTGTGGGTACTAATATGACATCAAAAGACTGTATTTGCTCCCCTAGTCTACACTGCAGAAGTCTGTGATGTTACACACACAAACATAGTCAACTTACACTAAGAATAAGACTTAATTAATAATACATATATTTTCCTCACAGGCAGACATTAATTCTGGGTTCCCCCACCACGACCACCAGGTACCTGAGACCCTGAGACATGATTTCATGGGGATTAACAATTGCAACCAAGCTTTGAACATATGAAACTGCATATAATTGAATACACTGAAAAATAAGTCCCACACAGTTCAAATTCTGCACCCAAATTTGGTGACTATTCTTGACCTTGACCTCATAGTGCCCGCTTTCCCATCTGTTAAATGAAATTAGTAATTGATCTCACTAGCAAGATAAAAAAGCAACAACGTGTGTTCATAAAAACCTGAAGATATTTAGAATCTTTCAGATAATATGAATAACATAATTGGAGAAAGATTCAAAGACAATTCAGCACACAAAACATGGAAAACAAAATATTCTATTCTATTAGATATCTTCACATTAAGTATTATCAAATTCCTGCACTGACTGAGGCAACATTTTTTCCACTGTTGTTTTTTTTTTTAATTTTCTGTGTTGCTTTGATATATTAAAGAAATTACTGTAATAATACCCACACAGGCTCACGCAGCTTCAGAAATGCAGGTTTGCAAAATAGAGCACTCAGTAACTAGGAAATGTTATAGTTAAAATTATACAAATATATAAGCTAGAAATTTCTAATAGGTATTTTTCTATGATACGGAGATCACAGCCTCCTAAATATCAGGGGAAAAAAACAAACAGCAAGGTTACTCCTTTTTACATAGAACAAGGAAGAACATGATCACTGTATCTATTTAATAGACTCAGCATACAACAGAAGATAACCACAAAAGACATCCCATTTGTGATGTACAGTTTCTGGATGAAGATCAATCAGTGAGTACTGATACAGTAACTTCTTTTTTGTGTGTGTGTGTGCAAGAGAAACCTATTTTCACCTAACACAGATAGTGCCTGTGCTCTATGTCAACTTACGTGCTTTTTAAACTAGGCAAAAAAAAAAGTCGGTTTAACCTGGCAGGCAGCCAAATACCATGCAGCCACTTGCTCACTCCCCCCCTCCCCCTGGTGGGATGGGGAGAGAATCGGAAGGGTAAGAGTGAAAAAAACTCGTGAGTTGAGATAAAGTCAGTTTAATAGAACAGAAAAGGGAACATAATAATAAGAATAATAGAATATACAAAATGAGTGATGCACAATGAAATTGCTCACCACCCGCGCTGACCGACAACCAAGAAGCGATCGCTACTTCCTGGATCATGCCTACCATTCGTATACTGAGCATGACATCACATAATATGGAACACCCTGTTGGCCAGCTGGGCTAGCTGTCCTGGCTGTGCTCCCTCCCAGCCTCTGCTTGGTAGCATGGAAGCTGTCCTTGACAGGGTACTTAGCAACAACTGAAAACATCAGTGTGTTATCAACATTCTTCTCATACTAAATCCAAAACACAGTACTAGGAAGAAATTTAACCCTATCCCAGCCAAAACCAGGACAAAGTGGTACTTGCTTTTAACCTGCCAGACTTCAACAAGTATATTTTAAGGGAAAATAATACTTTTCTTGTGTGTTGTTCGCAATTAAACAGAGAAGTTGACAGACCATAGTACGAAAAAAAAGGGAATGAGATTATGCTCAGTTTCATCAACACACTGAAAACAAATTAAGTATTTTCAGAGTAGCAAAATTCTTTCAATGGTCTTTGAAGATTTTTGCATGGGCATAAAAAAGTACTTCTGGTTCAGTCAAATTAACGCTACTAGATTTGACGGAAGATTTTTTTTAAATGAAGGAATATAAGAATAAAAGAAGCAGACCATGACATACTAGTACACCTGAAAGCTTCAGAATAACAGATTATGCAATTTAATGGATACAGAACATTTTAAATTTAACATAAAACAGCTCCTGTTCATCAAAACTCTAAAGGAGACAAAAAAACCCCGTATTTTTTCAATATTTACTGTCATATGTCCTCATTAAGTAAAAATTACTGCATTTTAACAGCCTAATTTACAAATAACAAAGTTTGCCAAGTGCTTACAGGTAATTTTTTAAAAAATTCTTAAGAATTTTGATTTGAATAAGCTTCCCAAGCTTTAAGTCTTTACTTACCGAGAAAGTGTTGATTTCCCTGAACCAGGAAGGCCTCTTAAGATAAGGAGCAATTTCTGTGAACAACCGAATCTTTCTTCAGGTAACTGCAAGGAAGAAAAGCTGTGCATTCCTTCTGTGTTGTCAGCTTTTGGATCCTTCCAACACTCTTCTCTGGTTTCACAGAAACCATTATTTTGGAGTCCATTCTGGTCATTATTTCCATTTCTGAAGACCTGAGTAGTATGGATATCAGTATGACCAGCATAGTTGGTACTTTGATCAAGCAATGGTCCGTGACTGTTGGTATCAGTAATTCCATGGTAACCATGATAATTTTTGTAAGGAAGTCCACCACTCTGAGAAGGGAGAACATTTGTTTTTTGTGGTGGGGAAGTAAGTATCTGCAAATTCGATTGATGGTTGAATCTAGAAGGAAGAGGTCCCTGAGGTACTATGAAAGACTCTGTTGACTGCCAAGCAGGTCTGAATTCAGGCACCGAGTAGTTAAAATATTTAAAATCTACTTGTCCATTAAAGGTATTTTCAGTTTTCCAGCCACTTGTTTCCATGACAAACTGCTGCTCATTGCTTGTTTTCTGACTGTTCTGTTCCCCAAAGAAACACTGTCCATTCTCATAAAATGGTTGTGGGCTGCCCAACAATATGCGTTGATAATCCTCTTGTGAGGTTTGACTACAGTTATACGGAGAGTATTGTTCCTGAGAAGTTTCAGTTGCTTTTCCCTGAAAATTAGAATCTAAATTTTCATTTTCCAGCTGGTGAATTTCTTTATAGAACTGGTCCAGTTCATCATCTATTTCTGGTACAGCAGAAGAAATAGTCTGCATCTTCTCTGACTCCTTTCTTTTAGCTCTGTTCTCAGGCAATTCATTCTGATCTCCCTCACTGCTTCTACATTCATTGCAACTGCCAGATTTGTCCTGTTTGTCACTTTTAGCAGGCTTGTAAATCGGTCCGATAAATTCTTTACTTGTAAAAAACTCTTCATCTGATGCATTTCTATTTACTGAGAATGATGTACTGCCATTTCTAATATTATCTTCACCACTACTATTTGTGGGGCCTTTCTTTTCTTCAACTTTAGTGTCATTTATGGATGCAAATGGAAGATTTACATTCCACACAGTTTCTGAATCAACTGGCTGACTAAGCACTAGATTATAATCAGGGAGCACTTCATTCAGTGCTCCCAAGACACCAGTAGGTATTTTCTCTTGCTTCTGCATTTCATGTTGCCCTTGGTTATCTGAGGCATACACTGATATCAAATCATCTGATGTTCTCTCAGCATCCACTTCCTCTTGAATACCTTGGTTATCATCATCAGTGAGTTTCTCGTAAGTCCCTTCTGTTGACTTCATTTTTTTAGAACAAGGTTCAATTTCATCCTGACACTCCAAGAGCCTTACTCTACTTTCAGCATGAAGCATCTTAGAAAAAAAATAATAAATTATCAACATGCACATTTTTAAAGTAAAGTATAGAAAAGCAGAAGTTATTCAGGCCTATGATATGTATCCTCAGACCCTCCACGGTCACAGCTAAAATGTACTCAACCAGAAGAAAAGCAGACATCTCCTAGTGGAAGTCTTGTTTAAACAAAATTGCCACATTATTGCACATCTTTAGCAAAGAATACATTAGTGCTGTACGAGTCTAGCAGTCACATTTTATATCTTAAATAATTTACAATCACGTTTTTTAAATGTGAATATTTGAAAAATGAATTACATCAACAACCTCTGTTCTCTACTGACCTATGTTAATCTGCCAAGTGTTATAAATCCCTTTTACAGCATAAACATCTACCAATTTCCAATGCACAAACTGATGCCTGACATCACTACTAATATGACCAACAAAAACGCAAATACTTCAATCACAAGGATTATTTTCTGTGACATGAATTGAACTCAACTAATTCACTTAACACTAATCAAACAGATGCAGGATGGCATTTATAATGTGGTACTAGTCAAATAAGACTTAAAATTAAATCTGCAATCTGTTATTATGTTTCTGGTTTTGGAACAACTAGAGACCTTTGTTAGGGACCCAGACTACTTGGTTGCATGTTTTCTAAAAATAAACATAAAAACATTAAAAAAGCAATCCCTGCCCCAAACAGACTGCAATCTAAGAACGAGCCAGTAAGTTCCAGAAAGATTCAGAGAGACAAGAGCAATTAAAAATAAAGCAAGATGGCATTGACCACCATGACTATTAGTTAGAATTACTTGGATTCTCCTTTGTATTCCAGAGGTCTAGACAGAATGTAATAAAAAGCAATAGTCATTTTATTATAAATCAAGTGCCAAGTAGTTTATTCAGCAAATCCCCTCCCCCAAAGCAAATGCAGTACCAAACAAGAAAAAAAGAAAGAATTTTTCCTACTAGAAGATTTATTCTACTGCTTTCTGTGAACATTTCCACTTTCTAGGAATAAATATTAATAAAATGTCACATGCTCTTCATTCTGGACAAGAAATGAAGTTTTCTTCTTTATCTGAAAAGGGTCTGTAGGTAGTATTAAGGGAAGATTTGCAAGTAATGGTTATCATCTCATGTTCACTTGCAAAACTGACAAGAAAAGGTGTTACTCTGGGCACTTTTTCATCTACTGTCCAAAGGAAAAGAATTCTGCCATCCTCAGTCTCCAAATGTCTAAATCAAGGAGATTTTACTGTTTGCATTTGACTTTACTACTTGGAAGACAGCACTAATGTCAGAAGGGGGAGAAACAAGGCCATGCAACTATCCCTCTTCCTCAGAATTGGTGGAATAATGTTGGAGGTACTATGGACTCTCCTCCTCTCGAGATATACATGTTTTATGCATACCTCCAGCTTCTCAGTTCCTCTTTGTTGTAAATCAGAAAGCAAGAATGACATCATACGAATTGGGGACTCTATCCCCCACCTATACAAAAACATTACTCTACCTTCATTCAAAAACAGAGTTGGAATAAAAAAGTTGCTTTATTAGCTTCTATGTCCTCATCTGTCTTCTGGGATGGTGTTTAAGCAAAGCACACATTCTGATGTGGAATAAAAACAGAGGGCATGTGAACACTTGCTGCACAACCACATATCTACTGATGGAGGATGCTGCTCTGCGACTGTCCCACACAGGAATATCCCTTCTTGCTAATCTTTAACAGACTTTCTCTGACTATCCTTTGGGACAGTGAAGTTGCATGCAAAAGCATCTTCACCTGCATTCTTGGGGAGGACAGAGCAAGTATGTACTGAGACAGTGCAATCTAAGTGACAGTCTTGTCTCTTGAATGGGATAGCCAGAGGCCTGTCATTTTTCTGTAAAGAACTGGTTGTAAGTGTTGAACCTGAGCTGGCATGTGCGCTTCACTTGGCTGGCACTTGCAACACTAAATTACCACTTTAACTAACCTGCCAAACATCCAGAATTCTCAACCAAGTAACTCACGGCCTTAAGCTCCAGCTGTACAATAAATTTCCAAATGGAAAAAGAAGGCATATATGGCAGAACTTAAAGATGGGGGGAATTGTTTGGTCTTGCCTGCGTGACCACCTCTTTCTGGGTACGGAGGCGGCAAAGCATGTAGGCCAGCGTCCCTCACAGAGGCAGGCCACGCCTCAGAGCCGGGATGGCGGCAGCAAGGCC
>NW_009235357.1:0-260 GCF_000690835.1 Fulmarus glacialis
TGCTGCCCGGGTAGAGAACTTGGTTGTAAGAGTACATCACATAGATGCTCATGTACCTAAGAATTGGGCCACTGAAGAACATAAAAATAACCAGCAGGTGGATCAGGCTGCTTAGATTGAAGTGGCTTAGGTGGGTCACGATTGGCAACATAAGAGTGAATTATTTATAGCTCGGTGGGCCATCAAGGAAGAGGTACATATAGATGGGCTCGTGATCGAGGGGTGGACTTGACCATGGACACTATTGCACACGTTATCCA
>NW_009235357.1:371-9676 GCF_000690835.1 Fulmarus glacialis
ACCCCCACAAACCCACCAAGGCAAGCGCTATGTGCTCACCATGGTGGAAGTAACCACCAGATGACTGAAAACATATCCTGCACCCCATGCCACCACCTGGAACACTATCCTGGGCCTTCAAAAGCAAGTCCTATGGCGACATGGCACCCCAGAAAGAACTGAGTCAGACAACGGGACTCATTTCTGAAACACCCTCATAGACACTTGGGCCAAAGAGCATGGCATTGAGTGGGTCTATCACATCCCCTACCATGCACCAGCCTCCGGGAAAATCGAATGATACAACAGACTGCTAAAGACAACACTGAGGGCAATGGTTGGTGGGACATTCAAGCATGGGGATACACATTTAGCAGAAGCCACCTGGATAGTCAACACTAGGAGATCTGTCAGTCGAGCTGGCCCCGCCCAATCAAAACTCTTACGTACTGTAGACAGGGATAAAGTCCCTGTCATGCACATAAGAAATATGCTGAGGAAGACAGTTTGAGTTATTCCTGCCTCTGGCAAAGGAAAACCCATTCATGGGATTGCTTTTGCTCAAAGACCTTGGTGCACTTGGTGGGTAATGCAAAAGTATGGGGAAGTCCGATGTGTACCTCAAGGGGATTTAATTTTGGGTGAAAATAGCCAATGATTTGAATTGTATGATGTTAATTGCTGTATAATACTATATGTCATATCAATGGTATTGCAGTACAAATCACTTAATGAAGAATGAACTCTGATGAAACCAAGCAAAGTGCAGTGGTGATGGAACCAGAACTCGCTTCAGCATGCAACAATCCAACCCCCCCCACCATCTGCTCAAAAGACTGTTACGACAGATAGAGCTCAAAGTCATGGACTAAATGAACTCAACGGACATTTCAGAGGGATGCTCATAGACTAAGGGAATGGTATCTGTGTGTATGTATCAAAAGACAAGAAAAGTGGTGGTGATCAATTGGAATGTATTGAAAATGTGAGACGTGGACATGACGTAAATGGTATGGAATAAGGGGTGGATACTGTCCCGGTTTCGGCTGGGGTAGAGTTAATTTTCTTCCTGTTAGCTGGTGTAGTGCTGTGTTTTGGATTTAGTACAAGAATAATGTTGGTAACACACTGATGTTTTAGTTGTTGCTAAGTAGTGTTTCCACTAGCAAGTACTTTTCAGCTTCCCATGCTCTGCCAGGTACACAAGAAGCTGGGAGGGAGCATAGTCAGGACAGCTGACCCGACTGGCCAACTCAGCATATAAACTAGGAGGTGTGGTCTGGGAAGGGGTAATCGCAGCTAGGGATCGCTGCTTGGGCATCGGTCGGTGGGTGGTGAGCAACTGCATTGTGCGTCACTCATTTAGTATATTCTATCATTGTATTATTATTATTATTCTTGTTATTGTTATTATTATTTTCCCTTCCTTTTCTGTTCTATTAAACTGTCTTTACCTCAATCCAGTAATTTTACTTTTTTTTTTTCGATTCTCTCCCCATCCCACTGGGAAGGGGGGAGTGAGCGAGCAGCTGTGTGGTGTTTGGCTGCCTGCCAGCTTAAACCACAACAATATCCCAACACACAAGTTTTCTCCTCTTATCTTCCCCACCTGACTTGTTCAAGAGGAGGAGGAATGGGAGAATGGCTGGGTGGGCATCTGGCAGTCAGCCAAGGTCATCCTGCTGCAGTTGGCTGTAATGGGCAGGGTTTGGGTAGCAGGCAGGGCGGGGCAGTGTCCCAGGGTGACCTGTGTAGGAGGAAGTCTGGGAATGCCAGGAGCCAGACCTAGCCAGTCTTTCTGTCCAGGCAATAGACAAAACCAACCTACCACATGCCAGACTGAACCAATCAGAGGAATTTGTTGTGCCTCTGAACCAACCAGAGGAGTTTCTCCCACCCCCGCAAAAATAGAGGTAAGAAAGGGCGGTAGGAGCCAAGAGAAGAGAGAAACCAGGTCAGGGCAGGAGCGGGGAGAAGGGACACAAAAGGCTGTGCTGGAGCAGCAGGAGCAAGGAGAACAGCAGTAGCTCCCCCGGCCCTGGGGACTCCTGGGGACCCCTGACACCTCCAGAGCCCTCCTGTCCTGGCTTCCCTGGCTGCTTCCAGCTGCCATGAGACATGGATGCCCCGTTCCCAGGCACTCCCCTGATGGCTGCTCCCAGCCCATCGCCCAGTGCACAGGCCTTCACGTGCCTGTGCCCTCCCCACGGCTGGAGTGTCAGGGGTGCCATGTCCCAGGCAGGCCAGAGGGCTGTGCCTGGGGAGGCACCATGGGCATGGCGGGGATGGAGAGAGCTGAGCCAGTCCTATGTGGGGCTGCCATACCAGTGCACATGTAATGCCTGGCGACACTGCCAGTTCCAGCCACCTGAGCTGGAAAAATAGCCCACCACGGTGTTACATCATGGCTGTGACATCACAGCTGGGGCCATAAGTGGGCAGGAGATGGGGAGAGATCCTGCAGTTTTCCTGGCACAGCCCATCCGTGACCACCCCAGGTCTTGAACCAGCAGTAGCCCAAAATTCATGTGATAGAAAAAACTGTGTCAGACAAGACAGTATCAGCATAGTGTGGTCTGGTGCATCTGGATAAAAGAAATGATGGGCCTGGAGCCTCTATGTGCAGAAAACAGCACCAGGGTATCCTTGTACCAGATACCTCAGGAAACCTTTTTTTACTATTAAATCTTTGCCTGACTTTGAACCAATTGGAGTCTAATTGTAGAAGATGAGAATTTTAAAGAAATCTATCCAAATTCTTTCAACTGGGATATTCATAATATAACCGAGGGACTACAAATAGCTTTCACCCTATTTAGGCACAATGTAACTGGAAGCCTAGTTGTCTACCAGACCATAACCCCTTACCCTATGCTACCTGGAATCTCTTGTGTGGTCCCTCTCTTTTATCTGTGATCTTGATAAAATCCCCATTCTAACATTAAGTCAAGGCCAGAGATTAGGGTACAAGAAACTGTCCTTCAGGATTTCTGCAAACCTGACGTAAATACCCTCCTTCAGGAATGGAAAAACAAACCTCCAAAACAATTGTATTCTTACCCTCAACTTACGTAACCACTAAACAACTATGCAACCGTGAAACACACATAGCTAAAATACACCAATGTCTGTAGGCAAATTCAATTTAACTGGCTTGGGAACATTCAAGCCCACTACTACCTTGAAGCAGGTCAGGGACCTTGGAACTGTTTAGGGAGCAACCCCGAATACCATAGATCTTGACGTTGTCTGGAATAAGTAAGTCAGGCTTGGACAACTTAGCAGCCAAACCATACAAAGGCAAGTGACCACTGAAGCTGCTTATCATTAGAACCACGTTCATGGGACCAGGCTAGGGATAGTCCATGGTTAAAATGGTGCTGAAATGCATCACATATCATCAGGTCCCCATAATCTGCTGTTTCACTCACTATTTAGTTCCATGTAATAGGTTCTGTTCCTGTCGGAGCATATTACTGGCTATTGTAGACATATAAGTGACCTTCATTTTCAGCTGACACTATCTTGAATCAAGAAACCAAGGACAAGATAAACAACTGCTCCCATAACCCTCTAATTTAAAAGTTCTAACCAAGTGAAATAATAACTTTTTAGGATTTTCATTATTTGAACATCCCTTTACAAAGCACAGACCATAATGTTGCAGTCTGCTTTGCATAGAACAAGCTATTTTACTGCAATACATATAACTTTAAGTTTTACAAGCATCCACAGTGATTTCAAGGCAATTTCTAGAGAAGCCTGTACAAGGCTTACTCTTAAGATGAGTTACATACGGTTTTCCTCATTTGCTGCAATGCACACATCCAAAAAAATAAAGTAAAAGATTGTTTTTAAGTTCTTGAGATGCAGTCTAGACAGTATGAAATTAACATTCATATCAGATGTAATTCATCAGAATACACATCTGAAGCTACTATAAAACTTTTGGAAGGGATAAAGTGCTATGTATTTGTCTATCAGGAAATAGAGCAAGCTCTTATCAAAAGTAAGAATCATACAGGGCAGAATTTATTCCGTACTAAGGTTTCTCCTTCCTTCTTTTGAACAGTTTTGTGGAGCTTGGGAATATGTTATTTAATGAGTCCCTGTAACTAAAAGATAAATCAACACTACCTGCTGTGATGTCTCTTAACTTGGCATCTGAACCTTCTAAGGCAGTGTAAGCACACTGTTGGCATGACCAGCCCCTGATCTCTGGCTGGTAATCAGAAGTTAAGTGTTTGCAGGTGGCTATGTGGTTACACCAGCTATTTTAGCTTTTTAATGACGAGTTATATCAAACATGTCAAATTGAAATAGAGCAAATTTAGTTTTTCTTTTCCTGTAATAGTGCCACATCAGGCAAACATTATTTTTTTTTTAACACTGAAACCCCACATCCCTCTTTTTAAGTGATGCAAGAAGCCCAAGGAAGTTTTAAATGTCTTAATTTTGTCTGCAAAATAGTATAAGCAGTTATTAAAATAAAATCCAATTTAAATAAACATTCCACTGTTCTGAAAAGTAGGTGGAGCTCTGTTTTTCCCAAAAAAATTTTATTATTTTTGAGACAGCAGGGGCCTTTGGAAGTCCACTGCTATAGTTCAGATTATTTATGATTTCTTAATCTGTTTGACTAGCCCAAGTAAATGAGTCATACACTGACGAGCTCCAGAAAGATTCGGAATCTTTACTGGGATCTGGTGGAGATGACACAGCTAGAATACAGTCTTTTAGCTCAGCATTAGACTGTTTATATACTGCTTTTAAAAAAGTGATCATTTTTTGAAGCCACAGAAAGTATCAATCCACAGATAAAATGCTGCTGATACATGCCTAGAACAAATACATGTGGTTAGACTCACAGCAAAAAAACCACCAAAACCGAACCCAAAACCAATACAACAACTTGTTTAATGAAAAATCCCTGCATCCACACAGTTTATATTTCTGCTTCTGACTGCTCTTCGTGATAGTTAGCTCAGAAGGCAACACAGTCTTCTACAGGGAGTAGTTGCAGGTGAGAAATGACAGAGTGCACAAATATGCAAGTGTTAAATCACATTGAAAGAAGGAACATTTAAGAATGTCAGCAATCAGATAACCTAACTAGTAGAAAGGTGGATAGAGTCAAGCATTACAGCAAAACAAAGTCAAGTTCCTCTGAAGTCGCTGGCTTCGTAACTTGAAGGTTTTATCATGTTCTATTGCATCACCTGACCTTTCTTATCCCTTTCATTTTGATGAATTTCGTATATTTTAGAGCAACTGCTAAGACAACAATACCCTTGAAAATAAGTATGTATATTCTGATTTAGGGGTTAGATTTTCTAGGTTAGATTTTAACACAGCAAAGGGTAGTAAGGATAGACAATTTAAATTCTTGTAGTCTGAGGCCCGTAATAGTATTCACCGCAATAGTTGTGAAAATGGTACTGCTTTTCCCGAGCTGGGCACAGTTGGGCTGACAGACTTGTCAGCATCTTATTGTAATGCTTCTGTACTAAATTCCATATCCTGGAATTAAACAAGGTTGAAATCCCTTGGTAAAATTACTGCCTACAAACATATTCAAGGGGAACTAGCAAAGCAAATTCAGTGCTGGTTAAAGAAGTGTGATTCCATTGTTTGTTTTTTTATAGCAGTAGTGAACTTATGCATGTCAAACATCACAAGAATAGGACAGGCTCATAAAAAAAAAGTTTGACTCTATTGAACATAAGTCACAAATTGTAACTGCTAACTAGTACAAAAGCCAATAAAATAGGGCAATAAAAAAAAAGACCTATTTTGTCTTCAGCATTATATGGGGGAAGAGAGAAAGCTGGTCATTCCGAGACCAAAGTCTATTTATTCTCTGGATGCTGAGATTAAGTTTCCCTGGGACTCAGAGGGAAAGGAGGATATATTAGTGACATCGCATAGACTTTCAGCCCCCTACAGAATACTGAAACATTCTTCCACAGTTCAGATACCCTGATACTGCAATGAGAATGAAAGCTGAACATTTCTCCCTTTAAACTCCTTTGTTAGATTGTGAAGGAGTAGTACCTTTTCTGCATTAGATGGCACCTTAAAAAGTCCTCTGAAGTGAGAGAATCAACACCTATCCCCCAAAATTTGGTTGAGCAAAATACAGCCACAGTACCAGAATTGTTTACAGACAAGATTACAGACTCAGGAACTGGTTGGGAGAAATGGCTCAGTCTTTGCTCCTGATTTGTTCCCTCATCAACCTTGAGTGAACCCACCCCTCTGCTACCAACCCTCTGAACCACTCCTTCTCTGTAAAAAAATGCAATCCCAAAGTATTTTCTCTCACTCCTACACCAAAGAAAGCAAAGAGATGACCTTCACATCAACACTTAGTTTTGTGTGTCACCTGCACTGCAGGGTTGCTCTGAAAGTGTATTTCCTGATGTTTGTGGAGCTACTCGGGAACAAGCAGGTATTAAGGCATAGCAGCTTGATCGGGAAGCACTGTATCTGAACAGATGCTTCCCTCTAGATTTCCAGAAATAACCAAGACATTTGAGTGCACTGAGGATTTTGTTTGAAGTTATGAAAATAAACAGATGTATACTTTTTTAATACTATTTGTTGACTGGGATAAAGGGCAGGCTATCCACATACTGAATACCAAGGAGAAAAAAACCATAGAATAATTACCCAATGAATAAGAACTGTCCATGAAATGAATGAGTCAAGGATCTTGGGTTATGGTGGAGAAAATCACACTGAAGAACTGATGACCATGATACTTATTTTAGCTTTCTTATTAGACAACCAAACTACAAACTACATTCTAATATAGGCAGTACTTAATCATTTCAACAATAACAGTTGTGGTACTGAAGTACAGAGGAACCCACATCTAAAAACATATAGCTGGAACAGAAGAAGTTTTAATGCTAATAAATTCTCTTCAGCTGAATGTAAAAAAGGCGGCTTAATGAAAGTAATACCTTTATCAATATTTTTATACTATTATCAGTATTTTATGTTGATATCTATTTTTATATATTATATATTTTGATATACTTCTATGTATTTCTATTTCTATACATTTATATCAATTTTTATATTGGTATCTTTAATATCTTTATCAACGATCTGGTTGAAGGGATTGAGTGCTCCCTCAGTAAGTTTGCAGATGACACCAAGTTGGGCGGGAGTGTCGATCAGCTCGAGCGTAGGAAGGCTCTACAGAGGGACCTGGACAGGCTGGACCGATGGGCCGAGGCCTATTGTATGAGGTTCAGCAAGGCCAAATGCCACAGCCTGGACTTGGGTCACAACAACCTCATGCAACGCTACAGGCTTGGGCAAGAGTGGCTGGAAAGCTGCCCAGAGGAAAAGGACCTGGAGGTGTTGGATGACAGCCGGCTGAACATGAGCTGGCAGTGTGCCCAGGTGGCCAAGGAGGCCAACGGCATCCTGGCTTGTAACAATAGTGTGGCCAGCAGGTCTAGGAAAGTGATCATCCCCCTGTACTCAGCACTAGCAAGACCGCACCTGGAATACTGTGTTCAGTTTTGGGCTCCTCACTGCAAGAAAGACATTGAGGTGCTGGAGCATGTCCAGAGAAGGGCAACGAAGCTGGTGAAGGGTCTAGAGCACAAGTCTTATGAGGAGCGGCTGAGGGAACTGGGGTTGTTTAGTCTGGAGAAACAGAGGCTGAGGGGAGACCTTAACACTCTCTACAACTACCTGAAAGGAGGTTGTAGCGAGGTGGGTGTTGGCCTCTTCTCCCAAGTAACAACTGACAGGATGAGAGGCAACGGCCTCAAGTTGCGCCAGGGGAGGTTTAGATTGGATATTAGGAAAAATGTCTTCTCCGAAAGGGTTGTGAAGTTTTGGAATAGGCTGCCCAGGGAAATGGTTGAATAACCATCCCTGGAGTGTTTAAAAGCCCTCTAGATGTGGTGCTTAGGGACATGGTTTAGTGATGGACTTGGCAGTGCTAGGTTAACAGCTGGACTTGATGATCTAAAGGGTCTTTTCCAACCTAAATGATTCTATGATTCTAATCTATGGTGAGCAGCACAAGTTTCCTCATCTGAGATGCATCTATTCCTTTGCTTCAACAAGAAAATTCTACTCTTCTTAAGTGAGCATTAGAAAACCATCTTTTCTATCGCATGAGCAAAAATAAGTTTCTCTATGATCCTTTCAAGAATTTTTATTCCTCACAGCAGAATTAAGGATAAAGAGCAAGAACGGGAAGGCAGAAGTGAGTACTCCAAGTCTCTTGCAGGAAGTCCATAGTTCTGCGTCAGTTTTCTTTTAAATCACAACAAATCTTAAAATGATGTTCAGAAGACTGGGAAGCAACATCAATAGCGACATTTCCCAGGTACTTGAACAGCAGGAGATGAGACCCTGAACTGAACAGTGTAGTGCTATAAGTATACTCATGAATATCAGAGACTCTAGAAGACTAATACTGTTCAAAAGAAAAATAAGATACACAAGGTTTGTCTAGAATATATCCTTTATTATTTGGAATCTGTGTAAATTTTAACACGATTGAATTTCTACATCATTTTCTCTGTTTAAGCACATCCTGGTCTTTTCCAACAACCCCAATCAATTGCACCTTTATTATGTACAGTCAGTACATAACAGTCAATCCCCTTTTAGTGTGTTATGGCTTTGCACCAAGTATCAGATGTCAAAACAAACAGTTTAAGATGCTTCTTGTTAAAGGCACTTACTGTTCTTTAAATACACTTTCAAATTTAGTTCTATTGCATTAAGAAGCATATCTCTGGGATCATACTTTCATAACACAGCAGAAGAGTCCAAAAAGGCAGCATTAATAAAAGGGAAAAAAGGGGGTTTATGTTAAAATATGAAAATACTAAGAATTAACACAAACTTTCAGGATTTGGTCCTTACAAAACAGGCAACAGCATTCAGGCAATAGTGATTTCTTTTCTTAAATGCTAACAAAATAATATCCCCAAAAATGAACTCTTCCAGTTCCAGCGTATAGATATGTCTAAGTTGAGTAGCATACCCTCTAACACCACCCCCAATAACAATATAGCTTTTCAAGACTAACTACTGCTCCACTTCGGCTGTGAAGGAAGAAACCTCAAAAAGAGCATTATACATGCACATACTAGCAAGTCTATAATTCTGTGTCTCTGTATCTGGATGGCTGTCCATAATACCCCTTCTTAGAGTGGTCTGATAGCTGCCGACGGTACTCCTCCTCCTCCTCCGCATCACTGCCATAACTGCCACGGTTCTCTTGGTAAGGTCTAATAGGAGGTTTCTGGGGTTCTGGAGGTCTGGAGCTAACACAGCAAGACAGG
>NW_009235357.1:9690-44290 GCF_000690835.1 Fulmarus glacialis
TTCCGAAAAGCTGAAAAATAATTATACTTAGTATTGGCTTTATGGCCATGTACAATGTCGAAAGGCATATGGAGCAAATGAAACCCCTTCTAGCCCATAAACAATTGCATGGCCATGGTAAGCCTATCTGGAGAGGCATCTTATTTCCACCAAGCTGGAGCCTGATATTCAGATTTGATCTCCTTAACCTACTTGGAAGAATGCCAAATTTAAAATCATTAAACACCCCCGTGCGCACACACACACATACCAAGAGCTTTACGCACTTTATTCCCTGAGCAGAGAGGTTTTCAGCCATTGCTACTACCCCAAACGACATTTTCCTCAATTATTTTTGCACCAGATTCTTTCTATGAAAGCCTGCTTGTTCTTTTGCATCCCCAGTTTCCCGTCTCAAAGTCTGAAGACTTCTTATGTGACATTTCTTCAATTGACAGCCTTCTCTCCTGACTCAAGGGTCTCAGTAGGGCTCTTATCCTTAAAAGCGGTCAGAAATAACTCACACATTTGCTTTTTATACACTGTGGTGCCACCCATTTAATGTGACACTAAGCAGATGTATAGAAATAAAATCTGCCAAAGAAGGGCATTTCCTCAGTTTCAAAAGCCATGATTTTTGCAATCCCACATTCTACAAAAACAAGATGTTATCGTCCTTCCATTTTGCCCCAGTGCTTAAACACTCTCTCTAGGCCAATCATTAACATTCCTGTAAAACGGCAACAACACTGATTTCTGCGTGTGTGGTGGTGCATTCACCCCACCCCTCTTCTGGGCCGTTTGTTGATTTCAGAAATTCCCATGAAACCTCGGCCTTGGTGTACTGAGTCTGGCAGCTGAGCGCTCCTTGACCATATCAGGAACTCTGCGTAGCTGAGGCTGGGAACGTACTCCTACTGCCTGGCCCAGGTGTCATCTTATCTGAGTCATAGCTCAAGTGGAACAACGCTGAAATCTTGAGAATTTTTTAGTAATTATCACCTGGGACTGTGGCCAGAATGGAAATTTATGGATGACCAAAGCCAATCATCTTGCAAACCTATAAATGGTGGTCCTAAGTGAGACTCTTCGAGCTCTCCTGGACTGCAGTGGGCTGTGCCCAGCATCTCCCTCTGAGTGGGACACCTCTCACAGCTCACGACCTCTCGAGTCTGCAGTATTTGGAAGACTGAGCCCAGATCCCCTTGGATGACAAACTCTTCACTTCTCGAGGCTCAACCCTCGCTCGTTGAGAAATGCTGGGACATTTTATGTGGATATTTCTTCACTGAACTTGAGGGGATTGTACTTTTGTACATTAATATATATATATTTCTGTCTGTGTGAATTGATAATAAGCATAATCTGTAATTAAGTCACTGTCGTGATTGTAGTAGACTCTACTAACTTACTTTGTAAATGTTAAATTAGTTAATGATTAAGTGTTGCTAAAATCTTATGATCTGTACTTCATCCGTGTAGCAAGGAATAGAGTGAACCTTGCCATTGAACTCTGTTAAGTCACGCCTTTATAAATTTCTATTAAAATCATTTTCTGCTAGTACCTCTGATGGTGATTCTTTAAGCGGCCTCTAAACCACTCATTCACGACAGCATGTAAGCAAACACTCTGCATATGTGGTTAAAGATTACTTTTCACTACTTCTAAAAAGCTTCAAGGCTATACAAAAAAGTATGCTTTTCTGAGCCCACCAAGAAAGCCTGAAAATAATCACTTCATGTTTTCCATTTTTGCATTTTATATTATATACTGTGACATCAAAGGAATTGATTCACTAGGGAAAAAAAAAAAGAAGTCCCATTTCTATTGTCTATTACTAAGAGGCAAGAAAAAATTGAAGTCCTGCAGAGCGGAAAACAAAATCCATCAGTTAGCTCTTGCATAGGTGACTGCTCAAGTCATAGAAATATGCAGTGTGTAGGGTAAGATGACACAAAGGTCAACCAGTCCAGAACACACTGAATTTTAATGAAAGACTACTACTTTAATGAGACTTGATGGGTGACCTCAGGCAAGTTTCATCCTCAGTTTCCCTACCCATACAATACATCTGGAACTGAATAAGCATTTAAGTAATTAAGTGTTATTAAGTAATTAAAACAGCCAAACAGCCATTGTTTGTTAGGATAGACTAACAGTCATCAAGTACCTATCACAGGAAGAATGGACATCAGAGGACACGAATGCAGAAAAGCTTCTGAGTAATACTGATTGGGGCAAAAAACTGGCTCTGCAAATATTTCAGCAAAAGAATATAGTGCTTCTTCCTAGGTAACTCAAATACTACGAATGAACTAGAAGAAAAAAATACCCTGAAAACCAAGAAGAGTTCACTGAAATTTTGCCCCACCTTTACAGTAATCTTTGAAGCAAACAAGAGGCACAGCAACAAAGCGATATACCAAGGCAGGATTATTTGTATGAATAAAAACTGGCAAGATCAGTTTTCCTCCTGCTGGTGAAGTAAACAATCAAGAAAGAATGCTTTAAACTGGATACACCTTACCTCATAGGCTGGGGCCAGTTCTGTTCTGACTTCTGTGTTTTGACAGGGACAGCATAAATATCCGGGTGCTTCTGGGCTATTTCAAGCTTTAAAAGAAAGTAGGAGAAAATAAGTGTTCTTTTTAAGTCTATCCATTAGGGATCCTAGACTGTAGATCTAGCAGGTCACAGCTACATCTGAAACAACTGAAGCACAAATTGATAACTGATCTTATTCATATTCCTACAATTATATAATCTTTTGCTAGAGTAGTAATTCAAAGTGCACGTGAAAACAATGGATTGCCAAAAGCATCAGGATTAAAGTCAGCTTTCTGTAGTTACAATAGGAAGCCTTAAAATATGTCCTCTTTTTACATCCAAATCCACACAATGGTATGTCTATATGTGTGGTTTCCCAAACTTCTCTCTCCAGAAGCAACAGAATGCAAGGGCATGATTTTCATTTTCAGGATGCAGTCTGTTCTATATGCTGGAAAGCACAGCAGGGGGAGAATGCATCTCTTCATACCCTGGCATTCTGGGCCTCTTGTAGCTCTTGCATTCTTTGCATCCTCGCCTTATGATCCATCTCCTCAAATATTTTCACTTTCCTCAATACAGATTTTGGAGTATTTTCTTGTTCACTTTCTTCCTCCTCCAAATTTGTCTCCTCCTCCTCCTCTGCAGGTGGGACTGCTGGCTGAGAGTTTCTCAGGATGGGACGCCCAAAGGCAGGTTTCACAGAAACAGGTGGTGGTGCTGCTTTAGCTGACACAGTTGAAGTCTCACTGCTGACAGCAACGTTACTTGATTTGGAGTCACAGTTCTTGGGGAAGTCATACAGATCCTCTTTGTGTTGTAACTTTCCCTGTAAGCATAAAACACACGAACAAAGTTTACATCAGCAACTTCATAATTTTCATTTCAAATGAAGGCTTTAATCTGAAGTTAATCATTTCACCTATGTATATAACAGTGTCAATCTTCATCCGAAGTTAACACTTGAAATGTATTTGAACTGCTGTAGCATTTTGGCCATACGCTTATACACTATACACATCAACCTACAGAAGACTAGCACATTTAGACTTGTTTGTCCCATTTGTTAAGGATTGCCAGAACTACAACATGTGTTAGGGGACCTCCCAAATGATTTGTCAGTACTATCTAATGTAGAATATCACTACCAGGAGTTTAGAAGTGCACAGAACCCAAGTCTGTTTTCTAGTCTATCTTTATTTTCCTTACGCATGTCCTACTCTGCCCAATCTCCATTGTCAAGGCATACTTGAATATATTTTGAATACATGAAGTACGTGAGGGCACCCATCCTCATAAAGAAAGGACTCTGGGGTCAGGGGAAATCAGGAATTGCTAAAATAGAATTTGGTGTCCAAACATCATAATTTTTTTTTCCCTGCATCATTCCTGAGCAAGGTTTGAATAAACAGGTAACATCAATTTCTAGTGATGGAGACTGATTTCAGAGGTGGTAGATTCTGGTTTTGTGCTTCACAATAATGGCATCAGATACACTTTTCCTGATGATTAGCCTACATTTGTTCTTGCTGAGCTAAAAAAGTGCCTTTCAATTTGTTAGCAGACACAAAAAGGAGTCTACTTTCTTATTCATTTAGAGATCACACATACTGGAAGAGAACTGTTATCCTTTTAAGTTTTCCCTCTGCTTGATCCTGCAACACCTTCAGTCATTCCTTCTCTCCACACTTAAAACGTCTTCTGGCCTCTGATCCTTCCTATTGCTCTTCCTAATGTGCCACCCTGGAGAGTTCTCCAGAAGGAGGAACTTTGTATTCAGATTTGTTTTTACAAGTTTACCTTAGGCGGTTCAGGCTTGAATGCTGGAGGTGGACTCGGTTCTCTAAGAATCTCCCTGCTACCAGCTTTTCTCAACTGAGTCCTTGGTTCTGGACTAGATTTTTTTAAACTCTGTGAAAGAAAATAAAGAGATAAAATCACTGCAGTATCCAGTAACGCAATCATTTTTTTTCTCTCTCTGAAGTTCACTATTTTGGGAACAGTAACCATGAGTCAAATGACTGTCAGCAACCTGACCACAATCACTGCAGATGTAATTGCAAAGTTCAAGATGATGAGACATCATCAGGAAATCTATAGAATTAGGTAGAAAAGCAGAGCTATTATTATTTTTGCTCTACACAATATAGCTCTAAAACACTATCAGAGGTAAGAAAAAGCTGCAGTTTAAACAACTCTCATTTTTAAACCATACATATAGGGCTTTCAGAAAGTCCAAGGTACAGTCTTGTTGAAAATCCAACCATCTCACCTCCTCATGATGCACAGGTTCAGAGGACCGGCTAACAGATGAAATCCTTGGTTCGTCCAAGGGTTCATCAAGTTCATTGTCAGTGTATGCACCTCCTTCTCCATCTGTATCCTCTAGGTCACTGATCAGCCGACTGTCACAACTCAAATAGTCAACACCCATTGCAGTAAGGTAAGACATACGATCATCTGCATCATCTTCCATGCCGTCCATCTAGAGAAAAGTCAGTAAGAATTAAGGAACAAAGACTAAATATGTAAGAATTAAGAGTCTAGTTAGTTCTCAACATCACGCCAAACAACTCCTTACGAATGACTTTGCAGAACTGAAAGAAACTCTAATGCAGAATCATAAAACAAAGTCCTGTAAAAGTTTATCCCTCCTCACCATTCTCCCCTAGCCGCAGCATTAGTGATGAAAGCTCCAAAGCATAACAGAAAGAACAATAATAAGTAATTTTTTGTTACCAAGAAAGACATGAACTGACTACTTGTCTAACCTATCCAGCATTGGCAAACAAAATTTCGAACAATTTTTACTGGCAAGAGATATCTTGAGACATCTGTATAGCTTAGTACAGTATGGACTGACTGCTTACCTTTCCTTCTGATACCCATACTGCTTCTCCTTGCTGTTGCTGAATTGTATCTTTCAGACTGCCATACCAGCTATCGTTGGCTGAATTCAAATTAATGGTGGCTGTAAAAATTGAAGGAAAAAGTATATATACACAGCAAATGCAATGTGATCCTTTATCCAGTCTTTGCTGTTTAACACTTTTCATTTTAGTTATGTGAGAATGTTAAGCAGCCATTTCATTTAGATCATCGACAGAAGCATGGTATTTTTATTTCCTTGTTCGTCCATTCCCCAAGTTTATTACATCACTTACCTTTTAATGACAGTATGCCGATTCACAATTTCTTTTATATTAGAATTTGGGAGAACAAGGAACTTTGAAAAAAGTCAAAGAAGGGATTGCTCACGACCATACCTTCACACCCTTTTAGTTCCAGCCTGCATGAGTTAATATGCAGAGCAGTAAGTGGACTCAAGACTGACACAGTCACATCCACTACTCTCTTGGTAAGCAGGTTAGACACACATTCTTCCTTACCTGTAAAGAGGTGGGAACAAGTTTTCTTCAGTTTGTTTGCTTGCTCATAAAGTTTTCTTGAGCTCTTGTTAGATGTGGAACATAGCCTTTGTCTCATGGTTTTCACACCCTGCTTACTGTCTGGGTTAAAGAAGAGCACAATTGGAAACCACTGGGTATAATTTAGCAGGTCCACTGCTTTAGGAGTCACATCCAACAGAGCATGTTTATCCTGTTAACAAGAAAGCCCAGTCAATGTACTGCTTGTGGGGAACAGAGGAGGTGGTTGGAACATGGCATCCTAGGAAAACCAGGATATTTTTGTCCAAGTAAGACCACAACTTGTTGGATTTTTTTCCACAGTTATATGACATTCAGAAGACACAGCAGGCAGCCTTTTCCTTTCAGCTCCACTTTTGTGAACAGCTTTTGCCTGAATGTCCACATTCTTATGTTAACTAACTCTCATGTTAAGTACTCCATTTTTTTTTTTTTTTTTTAAATAGGTAGTGAAAGTTAACTAGCTTTTCTTTCTACCTGCCCCTATCACAGCTTCCACTACCACAACTATTCTGGGTGCTACCTGTGAGATACTGTCTACACTTACTAGCTGAGGCAAATCTCACTTTTTTCCTTTAATATATTCCTTCTTAGCTGCTTCTAGTGCAAAGATGAATGGGATTTTCAAACGTGTGCTTCAGTGGGACCTCAGCTCTGAACAGACTTCTGTGTGACATTCTAACCCTTCTAGCATCAATTTTATTGGTCTCAGGGCAATAAGCTGTGGAGCACATTCTTTTTGCCTAAGTCTTTTAGGTTTCTTTATTACCACCTATTTACTTGATCTCTAAACAGTATTATAAAAAGAGTCAACGCAGTCTCAGTAGATGCCACTTAGCTATCACAGTCACTTCCTGTTCAGTTCAACAGTAGTAACTCTGAAGCAATCTAAAATGTTAAGTTTCTGACGACAGTAAGAGCAAGTAGAGCACTGCATGACAGTAAAGCCTCCGTGGCAAATTCAGAAAGCATATAATAAAACACAGATGCCCCTCTATTCATATTTAGAATGGGCTAAGGAAGGAGAATTTAATTTCTAATATCCCTCCCACTTGGAGGAAGCTATCAAAATTATAAAAATTGTTGTTGAACAATTTCAAAAACAACTCTATCATTAAGCCAAGTCTGCTTATTGCAGAAATAGATGCAGTGAAGATGTGAGGACTCTGCAAGTTTTAGGAGCAAACAAATCAAACAACGTGCCTTTGAGTGTAAGCAATTTTCACAGAGAAATACTCTACCTGTTCAATGATTTGCCTCACAGTGTTCAAGCGCACTACCCCAGTTGACTTCTCTGAACCTGCGTCTCTGGGTTCTGTCTCTGCAAAGACAACATTTTAGCTTATCTAGAGTGGCTGGGCAGCTGGGATTATTAAGTTACCCATTCTCTCAGTTAAGGATGATAAGGAAGCTAGGAGGACAACTTACTTGCTGTCTGGTACAGATGAGGCAAATCATTTGACAACTTCTCCATAGCGACATCTGCAATAGGGCCAAATATCACCACAGGTCTCTTAAAACCAGCTGAAAGAAAAATATTTGGAGAAAAGATAAGTCTGCTATGACTGGTTTTATATATAAGTGAAGTGGCACAGGCAAGATCCTCAATTACTATGCAAGGTTATGAGTAAGTTGAAGGTATTAAAAATATATTTTAAAAATGGTATTTCTCAAAAGTTTGTGCAACAGCATAACTCATACAGAAAGCTATTGTTATCAGCTGAGAAAGCAAAAGAGATTGTTTTAATTTAACAGCTTCCCTATTCCTTCTAGTGAAGATGTATTGAGAGGATTCTGCATTCTGAACACATACAGCAGATCTTCAGTAATCTTTCCATCCAGCAAAATAGGATGAACCTTTACCCAGTGGGTTTTGTGTGAATAAAGATACAAATGCTAAACCAGCTGCAGGGCAGCTCGAAGAAGCAAAGAAATGCAAAATTATGTTATGCTTCTGTCAAAACAAGTGCAAACACAGTCCTCATAAGTTAATGGGGGAATGCCATTCTATTGCTCAGTCTTCATCTTGACATCTGTGAACTCCTTTAAAATACTTTTTACTATTTGTTTTGCTCCCCAATACTGTCATGTGCGAATACCCAAAAAACTATCTTGACTTGCTCAACATCACTAGTAATATAGCTAGTTTAGAGTCACAGAGATGAACCACATCAACCTTGACTACATTTGGACAATCTGTTGAAAATACTTGGATTTTATTTGCTCTCAAAATAATGTTAATGTGGTATTTATGTGCAAGCTAAAGACTGTGATTGATCTCAGGCATATGCATTGTACTTTCAGAGCTAGCCAAGGGGAAGCTTAGGAAACAAGAAAACCCTGCTTGTCTCTTCCTTTTTTCATTTTAAACCTTGGAATTGGCACATGTAACTTGGAGGCAAAGAACAGCAGCAGTTTAAAAACATAAAAACCTTTTTTCTTAGAGCAGTTAATAGCATCCAGAAATTTGCATTCTGAGAAAAATGCCATCCCTTCCTGTTACTCAAATTTAACATTGAACCCAAGTTGTTCGAAATCACTTACTTAGCCGACCAAACATTTGGATGCTAAACCAGCCAGCAATAAATTGGCAGCTGGCTCACAGCAGTCTTACTTACCCTCACGCAACTGAACTCGCTCATAAGCTGGGAATTTTGTGCTCACAGATACAATAGCTGTCAGATCTTCACGACTCTTCCTCAGATTCTTTTTCACTCCAGAACGCTGGCCACGTGTTCTCCAGAAATCTGCCCTATCACTTGAACCATCTTTTTGGGCATTTTGAACACTGGCCATCTGCTCAGCTCTGACAGAGAAAGCACAGAGTTCATTTGTACAGAACTAATCAAAGAGGGCAAAGGCTCTTTCACTGAAGAACAATGGATTTTGAATTTGTAACAGGTAATTTGCCAGACAGCTAGCCATGAGTGGAGGAAAGAATAGAGAAGTCCAGGTTCTTTTGCCTTGGAGCAAACACAGTGTCAGAACGATGCTCCGACTCGCCACAGCTACAAGATTGATGGGCAGGAATGAGTCCTCAGGTCTTAAACTGGTAACTCACACAAGCACAAATAAAGGAATGCAACTGCAAAGAGGTGGTGAGAGTGCAACTCTGAACTGAAGGCCTAAGAAATTACTGTCACTGTTCTCTTCTCATGAGGCCTTGTAAGTTAAGTCACTACAGCATAGAAACACAGGCTGGTTTGATCAGATCAATTAACAGAGAGGACAGAATGTATGAACCAGGAAAGAGGCAGGAGTCACATAAGAAGTGTATTTCAGGAACTTCTGTACAATGCAATTGTGAGCTTTTTTCCTCCATCTTAAAATCAAAACCATGCTCAAGAACTTAAAAGCTACAGTCTAAAAATACCCTGATTTTTTTGCTGACGAATTTTAATACTTTTACTGATTGTGCACATTTGAACACTTATTATTACCTCACATGATTTTTCACTAGGAAAGGATATTTAAGCAAAAAACATTGCTGTGGTTCACTCAGTATTTCACACAAAAATAAGGACTACAGCTACAAAGAAACATTAGCCTTGGAATAAACTCTTGAAACATTTTCCATAAGGATATACAAAAGAAATTCAAGCACTGAAGTTATTTTAAAAGATTAATCATCAGAGTATTCTTGCACACACATTCATGAGCTTCCTAAGGTGTAGGGTTTTTTTGTTGTGGTTTTTTTTTGTTTGGTTGGGGTCAGTGGTGGGGCGGGGAGAAGGAGAGGGGGGAAAAAGGCAAAAAAAGCAAAAATAGGACCCTCCACCCATTTTGTAGAAGAGGAACAGAAGCAGCTAGTGGTCAAAGCTTGGTTGATTGCTGAGACAGGAGCTCTAGGTCTGCGTTGCAAATACCTGATCTAGTATGTAGGTAATACCATTCTCTCTCATCCCCTCCTCACATAATGCCATGGTTCTAAAATCTAGTTTTACAGCCACAATCGTTGTGAAAGTAAAAACAAAGCAATTTATTCATTCTTGTAAGGGGGGGGGAAAAAAAGGAAGAAAGGTATGACATATGAAGCAAAAATCATTTAGAAAAAAAAAAAAATCTTACTTCTAACAATGGGTAGGAAGACAGGATGCCACCTTACCTGCTCTTATTTGGAATGAGGCCCTTTTCCAGTTCATTCCCAATTCTCACGGCCAGCCAGTTTCCAAGTTTGCCATCATACAGTGTATCAACTACTCTAAAGATCTCCCCTCTGGTGAATGCTAAGCTCTGTGGTGACTCTTTTTCACACTCAAAGTGGCTCCTGATGAAGAATGAATCTCCTCTGCCACAGGCCATGATGTCTCTGTACACTAAAAGAGGAACCCCCCTTTAGGTCATTTTTTTTTACATTTGAAAAAAAGATTAAGCTGTTATTCTACAGAATAGTTTTGAAATTCTTCTCCTCTACTGAAAAAAATGCAAAAAACCAGCCTTCACATCCATTGGCCTACACACACATTATCAAGAGTGTTCTATACTTGTACACGTACAGCCCTTACAGCTCTGAGGGAAGGAGCTACTTGCACCTTCCCAAAGTAAAAGGCAGCTATGGTACTTCAATATTACAGCAGGCTGTGTCTCCAACAAGAAAGCAAGAGGCTTTGCTTTCTCTTTAACTGTTCATCAATAAACATGTCCATGTGCTGCTGTCTGACTGAATCCCTTACGACCGCCAAGGCACAGCAGAAAATGAATGCTAACAGCAGATCTTGGGCCAGCTGCTACAAACAGAAAAGCAGAAGGAACACGTAGTACATTGCCACTCTTCAGGATTAAGACGAGATGCTATTTGATAATAATGAAAGAGATGGAGAAGTACTCTGAAAAACACATCACACATGCACATCTATATGACCCTCGTGGTATGGAATACAGATATCTCCTAAACTACTGAAAAGGAGGGTAACTAAAATGCTACCAAGAATAAGCACAAGAGAGATTATTTGTGGTTTCACTGACAAAACAGAGCTTAAAAGCTTCATGGATATACATACATCTTATTCAAAGCACCTACCTTCATATTTGCTTTGAGCTAAAATTGTCACTGTTTCACCTTTGGGGATTTCTAAGAGATACAGAACAGCATCTTCCCGAACAATGCCTCTGAAGTCTTGAGTGTTTACCTATGTAACAAAAAAAAAAATTTACCAAAAAAAAAAAAAATCAACACATGAAAAATCAACAATAAAAGGAATAACCAAAGATTCCTGTTTCATCTAAAAAGTCTTAAGGAATATTTTATTCAAGCCATTAACAGTAATCTTTCTGAAATAACAACATCCTGCATGTCCACTGCTAGATTGTTTCTTCTACTTTAACAGGCTCCAAAAGGCCTTGAAAATCAAAGAGAAAAGAGGCAGAAGAAAAAATTACATTAGCCTCCTATTCGAAGGAAAACAGAAAAAAAGGAGAATGTAAGAGGACAAAATGGCATAGATGATATAATTCAGAAACTGGAAAAATAAATCACTGTTACCCAAGGAAACTGGAGAAAGATGAAAGAAGAAAAACATGCTGGCCTCATTTTTTTCCTCCTCCAAGACTAGGAAGAAGCATTGTCCAGAAAATTTATACTTCCATCTTGGAGCATTTTTCTTGATTAGTATTTCCCTGTCGTGGTTTAACCTGGCAGGCAGCCAAATATCACGCAGCTGCTCGCTCACTCCCCCCGCCAGTGGGGCGGGGAGAGAATCGGAAGGGGGAGAGGGAGAAAAACTCGTGGGGTGAGATAAAGACAGTTTAATAGAACAGAAAAGGGAAAATAATAATAATAATAATGATAGAATATACAAAATGAGGTATGCACAATGCAATTGCTCACCACCCGCGCTGACCGATAACCAAGTAGCGATCGGTACTTCCTGGATCACGCCTACCATTCATATACTGAGCATGACGTCACATGGTATGGAATACTCCATTGGCCAGCTGAGCTGGCTGTCCTGATTATGTTCCCTCCCATCTTGTGTACCTAGCTCAGTCAGTAGACATGGGAGCTGTCCTTGGACTAGGAGGGCACTTAGCAACAACTGAAAACATCAGTGTGTTATCAACATTCTCCTCATACTAAATCCAAAAAACACAGCACTAGGAAGAAATTTAACCCTATCCCAGCCGAAACCAGGACATTCCCCTACCTACCCCTTCCACAGAATCTTAAACAAACTAAAGCTTGATATACAATTCTCCTTCAAAAACTCATTTCAGTAAGATCCCTCCACCACACATACACACTTCCAAAGCACTTATGGCTTCCTAAGTCCATAATTTCTTCCATATTTCCACTAAGAAGGAAACAAAAAAAACCAAAAGTGATTTGCATTTCAGGGACACATACTTGCACTCATACCTTAAGAATCTGATCTCCTTCCTGCAGTCCCTCTTGATCAGCTGAGGTGCCTTCTTGAATTCCAGCAATAAATATCCCTACATCATTTCCACCAGCCAGTCGTAGACCCACGCTGTCCCCTTTCTTGAATCTCACCATTTTTGTATTAGGACTACAAGATTTACAGGCAGAAAAAGGAAGTAAGGCCAGATGTTAGGCATATGACAGTAACAGGTTGTCAAGAGAAAAAAATTGCAACCTTTTCAACAAAATCATATTAATAATAGGGCATATTTACCCAGGTAACTCTTCAGTGAGGGAAGGAAGCAGGAAATTTGCATTTTTTATAGTGGAAACTGAACTAGGAAGAGTGACTAAGTGGCATACACAGACTTGACAGAGCAGGAAAACAAATCCCTGTTTTTGAAGTACCAAAATAGTCCCCCACCTATTGGATCCTCTCCCAGATGACCAGCCAGGTTTTTTGTGACAACAGCCTGAGTTGTAAGTAATCATACTCATTGTTTTTCCCTCTGTATGCTTGAGAACTGTCACATGAATTAAATTTATACCTATTTCCTTTGCAGTTTAACATGTTTGTTAGACAAAAGTCTTCCAAGTTTTCTTGTAATGAGAAGTATTTCCAAGTATACTCTACTGGGATGTTAACAATCAGTCCTTTCATATTGCTGTGGGAGAGGCTACTGGACTAGGTTCAGCTTTTTTGCTCTCAGAAAAGCTGTATGCCTGAGTGACCTTCCAATACAGAGGACAGTACTTATCTGTCAACCTTTTCCAGTAATACCCTAAGCCTGTATTATAAATTCCCCTTCACCAAAATAATCACTTGATTAATTTGCACATCAATGATAACATATGCAGAGCCCAAACCAGAAAAGATCTGAGAAGAGAATCCATTTGAGAAAATACTCCAAGCTACAGAATATCTTCAAAAACTTATCTTTAGGCTTCTCCTTACAATCTCAGTGCTCTCCCTTCAATTTCTGTGTTTGGAAACTCTCAAAAGAAAACACGTAAGTTGATTTCCTATTAATACAGCTTGCAACTTTTAGTATCTTAATTGTTAAAGAATCAACAGTACCAGGCTCCATATGACCACTTAAAAAAATAATCACAAAACTCCCCACAAAAATAAACCTTGGAAGCAGTATTTTGTTAATTTCTAAGCAGAGACTAGAACTGCAATACGGACTGCACAGGCTTAGATTTGAAGAGACGAGACAGATTTCTGTACACAAGTTTCCAGCTTACACAGAAACATAGGTCTGGCCTTGTCTTTCAACAAGCTTGTTTACAAATTAAACAGAGGACATTCTCTTTGTATCTTAATATTGCAGGAAAGGGGAGGGTTGTCTTTTGTGTACATATAAAATGACAGAAGAGGTGTAAAATACATTTCCATAGAATTACACAGGTTAGATGGCCCTCTGCTCAAAGCTGGCTGTTCAGGGCCTTGACCAGTTATGTTTTTGAATATCTCTGGTTGTGGAAATACCACAACCTACAAGGGAAAGCTGTTCCAGTGGTTAACCACCCTCATAATAAAAAGTTTTCTTCTTTATATCAAGTCAGAATTTCCTATGTTCCAGCTTGTGTTCCTTGCTCTTCATCCCACTACTGTACCCCTCTGAGAAGAGTATGGCTCTGTTTTCACTACACCCACCAATTAGATTGTTGCAGACAGCAATAAGACGTCCCTTCAGTCCTCTCTTCTCCAGGCTTAACAAACCCAGTTTTCTTGGTCTTTTCTCAAATGTCATATACTGCAGCCACTGACTCCCTAGACTTGCTCCAGTGTGTCAATGTCTTTCTTGTCCTGGGGAGCCCCAAAATGGACATAGTACTCTAAATACTATCTCAAAGTGCCAAATAGAGCAGAATAAAAATATAAAAATATACCATTGAGTACATTCCCATGCAAGTCTAGAAGCATAGGGTGTTCTATACCTTCTATACAGGTAGAAGGCAAGCCTATACCTTCCAGGCAGATACTTCTAAAACTAAGTTTAACTCAAATACAGTCATTTAGAAGCCATGTCATCTCTTCTTGGCATTAAGCTATAAAGGGAGTATCACTCCAAATGAGTAAAAAAACCCAAAACCCATGCAACCAAGAACCAGGTACAGGTCACTGGAAGAACACTGAGTCCAAAACAACACAGGAAGTGCCGCCTTACCCATAGATTGCTTCATCTTCAGGGCTGGGTTTAAGAATCGTTCTTGTAACTGCTTTTGGTTGAGACACTATATGTAAAAGCCAACAGAAGTTACTGAGCTATTAAAAAAGTTGTAAATAGCAGCAATTTTTAGCTATCAGACAGCAATCAAACCCCTCCACGTCAAAGACTAATACAGATTTAAATGTAAAGCACCTCTTTGACTAGAATTGATTTACTTCCCTTTTTTTTTTTTAAATTCTTGAAGAAGAACAAAAAGGTCAAGGGAGGGATACACAACTCTCTCAGGCAAGCCAGATCAGACTTCAGGAATAGCTTCATTTGGCTGCTTAGGGCAATAGGTTACAGTAGATTCTCTAGGAGAGTACTTGGGTTTTGAGGTGGTAATTCTAATAAGCAATTACCTTCAAATAATCTCAGGTGTTTCTTGTCTCTCTGCACCACAAAGCAAAGACAAACCTCTTCTCTGTGTGTCAGGATGGGGTTGACATGAAGAGTATACTAGATACGTCAACATGATTGGGGGAGTAGACATTCTGTGGCCAGGGGAAAAAAAGCAACCAAAAACTTCAAACTCTGACCTGCTAGGTCATCTTGGTACTTCAGTTCTTTGTTTGTGTCCACAACTGTAACAGCAGGAGTAGCAACGTCACCAGTTGATTTGAATGGTGTAGGCATTGCTCCCATCCTGGACAGCCTACTGGATGGATCATCTTTTGCACTAAAAGAAAGAAAAAGAAAAAAAAGTGTTGTGAAATCAGGTAAGAATGCCATGTATTTTAAGAATTTCTTTGACAAGCATTAGAAAAATGGACTAGAAAAGACCATTTCTTACTTTGGTTTCTCTTTCAGCTTTTCATTGGATGAATGCAAATCTGGATCAGAATGATGTAATCTGTCATCTTGAGGGGAGAATGATCTGTTTGAATCTATTTCAGAAATGTCTGTAAAGAGAGCAGCAAATCAAGAAATGCAGGATTTGTTTAAATTATCTGCACATCTGATCACCACATTTACTTAGAAAGCTTTCATATATAGGATATGCTGAACCTTTAAGCTAAAATATTTCAGGAAGGTTTCACACAACGTTTAGAAAACACACTCACATCACACAACTACTTTGAGCATACCATAGACTCATTAACTAGTGTTAGCAGCCTTTTATTTGAGGTCCTCAATAAGAGAGTCCTCAGTAAGAGTAGCCCTCAGACTTGAACCACATGGCAGTCTTCACAGTAAAACCTACAAAAGTTGCACACAGTATTCTGACATCAGAGAAGTAAATATCTTGCACTAAACAATGTAACATCCTGCTCCCTCAAACACCCAAAGCAAGATTATGTTGAGAGATACAGCTCATACACTGTGAGAGATCATTTGTACAGAATAGATACTGGAAATAGGAACCAGTTGTCCAGGGGGACTTAATTTCTTCTTGTCCTGACATTTTTTCCCTCCCATTGAATGCTGTCATGAATGTTAATGCCCTCAGAAGGAGAGACCAGTCCAATCCACTTGTTTTTAAAAGTCTTCTATTAAAGCAACTGAATTGCTTGTTCTGAGAAGCAAGACTGATTTCGCCAGACCAACATTGCTTCTTCTATCTCTGCCCCTGCCCAAAATCTAATTACATGATTACTACAAAATTCTTCTTTCACCTAAATGAATTGAGATTGGTGCTTAATTGGCTATTACTTAGGTTTGTGTTTGGTTATTTTGTTTTGTTTGTTTGGGTGTTTTTTTTGGTTTTGGGTTTTTGTGTGTGTGTGTGTGTGTGTTGTTTTTTTTTTTTAAAGAACTTAGTACCACTCTACCACAGCAAAACACTATAAGCTCCATTCTGACCGTGTACAGAGTCCAGAACTTTTTATCCACATTGAACCTCACCATCCATTTCTGAGTCACTGTCGTTCAATGAAGGGATGTTGAGCAGTGTCTGCTTTCTGTCCCTGAGGACAACCAGCTGAAGCTTCCCCCGTGACTTCTCAATCAATTTTCGGGCATCAGCTAAAGACATGTTCTCTGTCACTGTACCATTGATCTGGACACAAAAAGGCAACAATAACACTACAAGTAAACAAACAAGCCCATACTGTGCTGAAGTTAAACTTGACTATAACATAACTTACTCCAGAGTAACCACTATAACAAATGCCTGCTAAACGGCTAGCAGTATAACCAGCACAGACCTTGAGAATGATATCCCCTTCATGAAGGTTTCCATCTTTGGTTGCTAGGCCAGTATGGGTCATTTCTTTTATGAAGATCTGACTTCCAAGCCGGAGACCATATTCTGGAATCAGGGAAATAATCCACTGTAGCTTAGAAGATGAGTGAGGATGCATTTTTTTAAAACTACACAGTGTACATGCAGCACACCCCACTACACCATGAGAAAAGAAAAAGAAAAAAATCGCGGACCTCGTAAACCCACTTAAGCCTAGGCTAACTCTCCTATTTCTGTGCTGTTGCCACAGTAAGAACAAACAGCACTCCACATCACAGATGGATGATTAGTCTGCACTTTCAACAGCAAAACAATGCCTTCGTTCTGGAGGTGCTTATTAACATGCTGGACTAGACTCTCTATCATATTTTGCACGGCGTAGAGAGGGAAAATGGTCAAAAAGTGCTAACAGAAGAGCTGGTTTTTTTACCAGTTGCTGCATGCCGACCCTGTCCTATCTGAGACCACTAAGTGTCTCAGTTGTTTCAGGCAAAGGGTTTTTTTCCTTTCCCTCTCCCTTTTCTCCCTTTGATCCAAGTTACTTGGATCAGTATATTTGCTACTTAAAAAGAAAGGCAACACTCTTAAAACACACACATCCTAGAACAACAGAAAAAGAAAGGAACAGTTACCTGCTTTAAAAAAATCACATTAGATCAAGTCTGCAGAATATCCATATGGATAGCAGAAATTACTACGGAATTATTAGCTACATACGAAACTTAACAAAGACACCTTAAATTTCTCCTTATTTGTATACCTATCTGCATTATCTTGACAAGTGGAAACATTATATGCAGGGGAAGAAGGGGAAGGAGGGAAAGGGATCCTTGCCAGAATGAAAAAAGAGGTTAGCTCCTGCACACAAAGCTTACATGAGCAGAAAATTCTTACAAATCACAACAGGGCAGATTAGAAAAAAACAACCCACAAAACCCCCACAAACCAACCACCACACCCCCCAAAAAAAAAACAAACAGAAAAGAATACACAACCTAATCTCAGATACGCGTTATAGCACAAGAGTCTTTATTTCATAGCACACGAAAAGATCAGGCTTTTGGCTTTCATCTACACACACCAATATTCAGCAAGGAAAGGCTGTTTCAGCTGTTGCTATTCTTTAACTCCATTCTGAAGTATTCAGAATGAAACAATCCTTGGAACTAATTTAATTATACTGAAGGGAAGAAGTAAGTGCCCTATTAAAGGCAGAGTCTGCTCTTCACCCTTTGTAGCTGGCCCTTTTGTAGATCTGCCAAGTGTAATCTGAATCACGACCAGATCCACGTTTCCCACCAGAACCAGAAGAACACGCAGAGAAAACGGAAAACCAAAGGACACACGGCTTGAAAAGACTGAAACGATGTGGGTGAACAGTTCTTTGTTCAAAGGTAAAGTTCAAGGTGCTGGGGGAAAAAGCACCCCAAACCAGCCAGGAAGAATGAAAGAACAACTTAAAAGATCAGTTAGAAAACTCAACATTTAACCTGTAAAAGCAGAGAATATTCAGCTCCTCTCCCTCCCCCACAAAAATAACATGCTGTATTAAAAGTCAGGTCTTCTCCTCCCCTACTATACCTACCTTCATTATGTCTGCCTTTTGTTAAAAGAACACTGATCGGTCCGTTCTGATCCTGCGGTCCTAGGTACTCGTGTTGATGTATTTCAGGCGAAGGACTTCGGGAACAAAGCCTGTCCCGACTTCGACTCCTCACTTCCCTCCCATATCTAGGATCAGGTTGAGATCCGTGACTATAAGTGGGTGGGCTGTAGTCTCCTCTGTAGTCCCGTTCATAGCCACCATCTCTGTCAATGCTCCTTCCCCTGCTCCGATCTCTTCTATAGTCTCGATCCAAGCTCCTGTCAACGCTCCTACCACGACTTCGATCACGGCTGTAGCTGCATTCCCTATCACGGTCCCTGCTTCGGTTACGCCCTCTGTCTTGTTCATCTCTATAGCTCTGATCCAGGCTGTTTCCCCAGCTTTGGCTGCCCCCTCCATTACCACTATGCCAGCTTCTGTCGCTATAGCCACTTCGAGCACTTTTGCCATCAAATTCTGCATGGTCATCCATTACATCTAAAGCTCTATCCTCATAGTCAAGGGAGGGGCTTCTCTTCAATGCCGCAGCCTGCACTCTCCTTGGCCTTTTCACTACCTGTTCAGTGCAATACAAAACAAACGAAAAAAAAAAAAACAACCCTCCAATAGTCAGAATGTGAAATTCAACAGATGAATATTTTTCATACTTCAAATGGGGGGGGGGGGGGGGGGTGGGGGAGGAAAAAAAAAAAGAGCAATATTCTATTTATAGAACAACCAGTAAATTAGATTATTTAGATGTGCAGAAGAAATACTTACTAATTGGAGGATAAAGAACAGTAGGAGAATTTAGGGGGGGAAAAAAAAAAAATCAGATCAGCAACCACATTCTTTTACCTCTGCAAGAGTGTGAGTAATGAATACTTTTTTTTTTTTTCTAGATGACTTCTAAAAAATACAACAAGCCCCCAAAAGAGAGAGTTGTAGATGCCTCTCTCAACTAATGAAAGCCAATCTGGACAGCAAATTCTTGGACAAGGTCTGTGTATGCAGGATATAATTTGCGTCACATAATTTTCGTTTTTTCCAACTACTACCCATTATTCAGTAAAATTAAAGATTGAGGACATACATTTTATTCCCGTTTTTTCAACAAGATAACTTTGTGACACCATTTGTTTCACCTGTAGAAACTATGTCTTTGCTTTGGTTTTATTTACTTTGCACATTCTATTGGGCAAAGGCTTGCTTTGCTTTATGCATTTATAGTACACTTCATAGAAGAAAACCAAAATCTTGACTGGTTACTCACATACATACCCCTGTAGAGTGAATACATTTGTAATTTACTTACAATGGTGGCTACTTTTCCACTTTTCCTAAGCTGTTGGACTGCAAAAGAATGTGGAACATTTTCCATTGGGGTCCCGTTAACTATGACCACCCGGTCATTTTCTCTGGAAGAGGGGGAAGGGGAAAAAGGCGGGGGGGGGAGGAGGAAAAAAAGAAAGGATTTAAGAGGAGTCTTCATGAAAACACTGGAACAAAATTTCTTTTTTTCAGGGGGAACCTATAGATTTCATTCACTTTAACAGGGAGTTTTGCTTAAAAACTGTGTTTGTCATACAAACACTACGATATCTGAATACCAGAAGAAGCTTTCAGTATGTTTAAAAATTAGATTTGGGTAGCAGTGCGTATTTTTGTACATGTACTACGTCCAGCTTAAGTACTTTGCCATAGTGTCAAAGAAGATTTTGTTTTTTAAAGAATATTGTGATGACCATTAAAACTTTTATTCTTTTTTTTTTCAGTTCTTTCAGAACTCCTAGTCTTTCACACCTAATGCTAGATTTTTTTCACGCCAACATAAGAATTTCAAGGGAACTTCAAATTGCTGCAGCCATAGCAGTATTCAGACAAATCTTCACAAGTAACACTCTAGTACACTTTTCTGAAAGACTGCTATTCAGGTCCCACCTACTCTGAAGAAAGATGATTGGGGGGAAAAAAACCCAACCAAACTATAATACACAAAGTCCTCCCTGCCCTAAAACAGAGGCCAAAAGAGATTACTAACTTGTCTATTCAGACCTCCTGCATGTCAAGTAGACCATTAAGACTGAACTCAGTCACCCCCAGGAGACAGGCCCGTAACACCTGTTTAATTAAAAAACATATCTTCCAGAAAGGCATTTCAGCGCAAAAAGGGCAGGCGATTTAAAAAAAAAAATCTACCACTCCTTGTATTAGTTTATTCTGGTGTCTACTCAGTTACTAACCTTACAGTCAGAGCATTAGCTCAACCAATCACTGGTTACCGTACCGTTTTCTGCTACTGCTAGATAAAAGAAATCTGTAGTACCCATTATTTTCTCTTCACTGTAATCAAGTGAAATCACAATCTTCTTTTTAAATAAGAAGATTACATACTTTAAGCCTCTCTTTGTAAGGCACTTTCTGTAACTCCTGAATGATTTTTGTGCCTCTTTTCATACCCTTCCAATTCCTCTTACTGAATGAGTATGCCCAAACAGCACACTATATTCCAGTATCAGTTTCATCTGGGCTTTATGTGAGAGTTAAAATAGCTCTCTTCACAGTCCATACATCCAAAGACGGTATCAAACTTAATGTTGTAACACTACGTCAAGAGCTCCCATCTATACATGCTCACTCAACCCTAAAAACCATTGCAGGATTGTACTTCCCCCGCACTCTGAAGGTTAGGCCTATATTCCTTGGTTTGTTGGAGGAATGGCTTTGCATTCAGCTTTCTTCAGAACATGTTTTGTCTGAATGTGCCCAAATTGCTTGGTATTGCCTTGTCATCATCAATTTACCTAGGCTCTTACATAAATTGTGGCCATGATTTTATTCCCAAATCACAGGCGATTATGGAACAGGATGGACGATAGTGGTTTTGTGCAGGGATCACTGCTATAAAATGAAGGTTTTGTACGTTTATGTTGAAAGCGGTTTGTGACCTGCTTCACAATAATCCTTTTATCCACTAACTACTCCCACGTCAGCATTTTCATTACCTCACCAAAAATTAATGTTTGGCAAAATGGACAGAATCTACTCTTGTGAATTACTATTACTGCCCAACTTAGGCATTCCTCTAAATTGTCTAGTCCTCATCAGGTATTCCAAGTCAAAGGATGAAAAACTGGTCAGCAGTGGGCTAGAAACTGTTTATCTCAGCCTACAGATTTAAAATTATTTGTCCATGATAGATGCTGCCCCACCAAGGATGATGTTTCCAGAAGGACTACAGAAACACCTTATTTCCATATTTTTTTCTTTCAAATACAAAGTAAGTATTTAGCAAACACGTCTGTTTTTCTTTCTTCCCCCATTATTGCTGCTGACACCTTAGGAGTGAAGACCCTTCTTGGGCTGACTTAAGCCGTTCTCCTGAAAACTAATGATTGATCACTAAATGTGTTTCCTAGAGGAACAACAGGGAGTATCTTTTAAAATACTAAGTATTTCTACTATTTCTTTAAAAGAAATGCAATCTTAAGAGAAACACACTTAACTATAAAAGCTTTTCAACACCACTGAAATTTAATTTCTTACAAAATAGCAAATAAAAACACCTCCGAGTGGAGTTTGGGGTTTTTTTGTTTTGTTTTGTTTTTTTCTTTTTTTTTTCTTTTTCATTTAAAACAGACATCTAGGTTTTCAAGAGGGCATCAAATCTTGAGCGGATTAAATCTCCAGGATTTCAACCAATCCTGTCCAAAGGTTTTACGTATTCTACAGCCATGCCCCTCAAAATATCCCAGACAAAGAAATAAGAAATTGCTTACTGCAGTAATCCATCTGCTGGACCACCTGGAAGAACATCTGAAATGACTATTGATGTTTCACCATTTTCAAAATGAGGGTTATCTCTGCCACCAGAAACTGCAATCCCAAATCCTCGTTTTGAATCCTTTACAACAAAACAAAACACAACAAAACTCAATTCCATCCACAGGAATTTTGATAGGGAGAAAGAAGAGTAATGTGAATGTTACTGTGATGACACTCTACCTAGGTATTATCTACAATATGATAGTTGTGTGCAGAGAGTTGCAGAAATACAGAGCACCTCTAGATTCAAAAAGGAATGGGTTTACAAATCCATGTAACAAGACAACATGTTCCCATGTTCCAAAACCTCAGCCTACAGGTTTTGGATGGTTAGTAATTAAGCAAAGGACTCAACTAACTTAGCCTGCATTTTGCTCCACCATCCCATTGGTTATTCATACCAAATTTGTTAGATAAATCTATTTTGTTAGTGATGCTTGGGAAACTGGAACAGCTTTTCCAGGATCTCATCTTCATTGTGATTGCTATTTAGTTTGTAATAACTACCTACTCCTCGATCAAACTAAACAAGATCATGGCTGATTACAAAAAGCAGGCAGTGAACTTGTGAATTCTCTTTAATTATCCTCTCTCACAAACAACTATTTTAAATATGCAATTTATGTCAAGCCTGTCACCATAGAAATATCAGATCCATAAAAGCCCTAAGATGGCATTCATAAAATCAGGGAAATACTTAATAGGGTGCAAAGGAAGCATGTGTATAACACTAGACCTGAGAACTGTTACTGTAACTGAATGGCAGACGAGAAGGTGTGCACAAAACTATACATTTTGTTAAACACACAGGTTTAATTTTATCAGCTGTTTAACATACACCACCTATCACTATAAAATACAAATTATACTACATTTAGACAGTGGCAAAGTAATACACCAAATTAAAGTGGTGCTTTTCCCCCAACTCACACAGCGTGTGTAGTTCACCACATGCCAGCTCATGTTCCACTGATGTCCACTTCAGTGGTTATTTCTTTGAGGAGGAAAAAAGCAATGTATTTGGTTCTTTTTTTTCAACAGCACTTCACTTGCTGCACCTTAGTTTTACAGGAAGCAGTTTGATGCTTCAAGCCAAAACAATACAGAATTCAAAATAATGGTAAAATTCATTGGTAGTGGCTGACGCAGCAAGCCCAATAGCCTTTGCCACTTCAGTAGTATAAGCCTGTCTCTGAGGCAAAGTAATGCTCATTTACACGATATTGAAGATCTGAAAAGTTGGAAGTTACAGGAACTAAGGTCTGCTTCTACAATGTTTCTCCTGTCTACCTCCGTAACCTGAAAAACAATCGTTTCTCAACAATTCAGCACATAAAACAGCCTGTGTAGGAGAGATGGCTATTTTACTTTGGGTCATCAAGTTGAGTTCATTGTAAACATGTGATAAAATGTAAGCAGCACAGTACAGGCTGCTCACTGAACCCAGATCATTAGAACAGCCGGGAAGACCACCACCGCCGCTGCCAAAGCGCACATCCTGTACCATGGTGTGGCAGCCTAGCCATTAGAGAACTCAGAAACAAGAGGTCTACTTTCTTTAACTCAGAAGTACTCTACATAATGAGATACTTCCTCTTTTCTTAGAAGAATTGTTAAAAGTGACATCTATAGTCCATGTATTTTAGAAATTTTGATGATAGTAGTTTTCCACTAGATTCTACACTGGTAGATATTAAAGTATAAAAAAAAAAAAGTGAAATCACATTCAGTGATTATTATAAAGTCTGGACATTAACCACAACTGCTTGATAGAACCATCTGCTTTGGTTTTAAGGTTATTCAATGATGAATTTAGCTATGTGGCTGGTATGTGGTATATTATACTGTCATTACAAATACCAAACAGTAGCAAATATAGCACTTAAATTGTTAACTTAATTTACTCTTAACGTTAAGGAGTCACGCTATTCTATGAGTAACTAGCAATTAAGCTTTAAAATTAAAAACATCTGATTTGGACAACAAATTAATCCTATTCTAGACTCAGATATGCTAATAACATCTATCGCAAAACATATTGAGACTAAACCAGTGCTTGAATATTCGAAAACTAAAAATACAACAGGCACTCACTCACCTTTTGTAAGGTCACAGTGTACTGTTCCCATATCAGCTCTTCCATGCCTGGGGCCTGTTGCACACACAGAAACCAATTAGTAAAACACAAAGCATACAACTATCTAAATTAAAATGTGAAATACCCTATTAAAACACAGGTATAAAAATAATATGCATATTCTAATAATTTGGTAGAGTTAGTATGAAATGCATGTATTTCAATTAATGATGAATTTTCTTTTAAAAAGACAAAAAATATTAATAGGTCCAGGGTGGCAGAATCCCTTCACATTTCATCGATTTAACAGCTCATTCTGATTTTTTTTAAAAGTCTCATTCAGCAAAATCATTTAATTCAGACCACACTAGCATTATATAGCCCTGATTCAAGTAACACACAAAATACTTAAGGAAGACCTCTCCATTCCAGTATGCAATAAGATTAGCAGTTGAAACTGCGGTTTTCAAAATGAACTAGCCTTCAGATGTTCTGCTTCTTGTTCATGTGGATTTAACAAAATCTTTTGTTCGCTATGAATTACGTAACCGAGTATTTAGGTTCCCCAAGAAATTAAATTTTACAGGAAAACACAGTGTATCACTATATAGCACTGGTATATCCATTTCTGTGACACTTCCCAGAAACATTTTTTTCCCACATTTCCAGTTAAAACTGATCCTGAACTGATCAGTTTATCTTACGTGATATAACCTGAAATCTTTCCAACATTACAGCTTAAAATATAATACAGAATAATCACCCAGCTGTGATACATCATATAGTGCCTGCCCTGTAAAATGAGGAGAAAAATGAGCCACAATATTTGACGCACTGCAAACATTTCAAAATGCAAAGCATCCACTGCAGAAGAAAAATCCAGGCATTGCATGAGTACATGCATGCACATACTCAAGCCGTAGGTTTATTTGTTTTTACTGCTAAAAGCGGTCGTCTTTCTTGGGAAGCTAAGAGTTTGCTCAGAAAACTGAAGTTCAGACAGAAGCTCAGTTTTAACTTAACTGTCTTTTTAAAGGCATTAAAGGGATTACTGGCAACTAAACTCCAAAACAATAGACAGAGAAGTGACAGAAGAGGGGTATGGCTGTACTTGAAAGCATCCCCTGTATTTCCAGAGTAAAAGTCTTCTGGCAGTACACAACCGTTTAGCAAGCTATGGATGCTGTTTTTCGAATGCAAAGAACCCCATGATGTATTCTTCCAGTGGATTCTGAGCACCCCTGAGAGGAACTAGGTTTACATTTTCCATTGCACAATCACTGTACTGAAAAAACAAACTTAAAATGTTAAGTCCTGCTCAGAGTTCCTGAGGGAATACGCAAAACATTCAGCATTCTTACCAGGAATTCTACAACACTGAACAGTGTTAAATTTCCACTGTTCTCCCAGAAAATGAACAAGAATGAACCAGAACCTTTTGGGTCTAATTAAAAAATTCATTTAAAATAGCTGGAGAGGATGGCTTACATTAAAAATAATACAAGTAAGTATTTCTAAATTTCTACTCATCTAAATAAGACAAGAATAAGTGGCATTTATAACTGTTAGTATTAAAACATACATGCCTTGGGTCAGTGAATTACTCTGCTGAAGCACATGGTGAAATTATTTTATCTGATATTCCCATTTAACCAGCTGACACGTCTAACACGTCAACTAGCTGACACTGAACTGTCTCACTACACATATTCCCTTCCACAGAGAACCTTTCATCAGTAAAAAAATTAAGCGCTTTTTCTGAGCTGCTGTGATACTGTGGTAAACAGAAGTGACTAGACTTGCTTGCCCGGCATGTATGAAAATGTGTAAACATTACCTACTACCAACTCTTCGCTACACCATCACTGTCCTGCTCTTCTGTAGAATATTTTTAAGCTCTCTGGAAAACTAGGCTGTGCTAAAGAAGGGCCTCAGTGTCATTTAAATTCCAGTTGACTTCACTGAAGAAAGTTTTAGAAATGAAAGACAGTATCAAATGATGGGTAAAATTTGAAGGACAAGCAGGTGGGTTCAAATTTTGTATAAGGAGGGGAGATGGAAAATCTTTTCCATCCTTCTCACTGTATCAAAGCCTCAACAACTTACACATGTAACAAGAACATCACTTAAATTCAGTTTGCACTGTACGCAGTTCTTGCCAACACTACCTCCTAGCCTAGAATACTGAGTCGAGCTCTGCGCAGGCAAAATAGCAAGGCAGGCAGGATGCAATCGACGAGAGCTTACTACCCGCGGGGACAAAGAGCAGCATAGTTGCCTTACTGTTCCGCCAGGTCTTTCAATACACTACTAAAGGAAGGCCTGAGAAATGACTGCTTATTCAGTACAACACCGCAGAAAAATCACTGAGGAAAGCACAGTAAAGATATCGGGGACCGAATTATGGGCATGAAACAGGTAAGCTTACAGGAATTTCCTTCCAGAAAACGAGGCCTCCCATGAGCAGTGGCACAAGTAAAACCCTGAGCACAATTGGAGAGACACATTGTGTAGTAAATCAAGGCATTGTAAACTAACAGGGTTAAGTTTATTTCGCTCTGACAAGTCAGTCTCACGGTATCTGATCACAAAAATAAGTAATGGGAATGGAAGAGAAACTACTGCCTACAGACACCACAATTAAAGTCTTGCAAGACGTTGAGCCTCTAGTACCATCTCATCTTTGCCTAGGAAAAGTTCCTCATAGTATCAGCGTCTGTCTCAGGTACTTTCTGTGTAAATTTTGGGGCTTTATTTTTAGCTTTAAACTGTTACTGAACATTAAACAAAAGCTAATTGAATAATTCACTTTTAAATTCATAAGCATTTGTTAAAGTAGTACATTTTTAGAAACTGCTCCTTGGGAAACTCTCTCCCATTTGCTGTATGCTATATTAGCGAACGAAGTACACTATGTACTTGCAAAGCTGAATTTGTGCAACATTATTACCAAGACAACAGGTCTAGTTCTGCCATACTGATAAAGCTATGCAGGCTCTGTAACACAGTTCAGAGAACTGAATGGTCACCTTGGAAGCCCATAAGGCACAAAACACATCTGTACTCCCTCAAATCTCTAAGCAATAATCTCTTTAACATTGTAAAATGTACTGCTGCTTGCCATTGCCATGATGCTAACCCATATTGACAGATTAATGGAGAAGATTGAGAGGGAGGGAGAGACTACAAATGTTATAAATCATCAGTCGAGGATCTGATCAAAACTAAGATTGAAGTCTCCACCACAATCGCAAAATTCCTGTATTCCACGTCTAATAATGTGACTCCTCTGAATGCATCAAGTGATGGTTTACAAAAAGCCTCCATCACTTTGCCAATTTCTTCATACTTCATCTGTAAGGAAGCACAAAGGGATCCTGTACAGCCTGTGCATCCCTTATAGGATTGAAATTTCACTGCAAGATTGCACATCAAAACACTGGAGAAAAGCAGGCAAAATGGTTATGAACCCCACCTCCAGTTACTAATAGTAATTGTTTTGCAAGTCCACCCAGGTTTCACACAGATAGCAGGCTACCTGCAGTAAACACAAATTACTATAACTAGCTAGTCTAAATTCATTAGTGATTGAAGTCAGTCCATTTCTAATTAGTCAGGATTTGCTTAAATCTGCCTAATGTTCATATACCAAAATGACAGGTGCTTTCTACATAACCAAAACAGACTGCTTAACAGAATCTTTGACAGGAAACTAGTAAAAGAGCTAAAATCATCTGTGTGCTATGAACAGGCAGCTGTTGCAACTCTCACTGACAGTCATCAGAGATTTACGTAATTACTTGCTACTGAGAGATCACCGAAGACAACTTCATTCAGACTGAAAGAAGAACAAAACCAGAAGACCTGCCACAACAGTTAACTGGCTATAAAAGTGAGTTGGGAGAGGGGAGGGATATATGAGGGGAAGGCGGGGGGAAGAAAAGACTTGGAGCAAGATGCAACAAAAAGCGACTCACGTGCCCTTTCAAAAGCCCCAACTTTTTGATTGCATGTGACCACATTCTCTGCAGAGCTTGAGCTGTCTTCATTGTTGCAGGATATAATCTGTGAGGGGACGCCGTACATCCCCGTCTTTTCATCTGTTTCCACCACTCAACACAGTTATGTAATTCTAATACAATAGTGGCCTACATACTTAAACAAATCCTGCCGTCAGTTTCACACAGAAACACATCAAAACCAGAGTAGGGAAGTCTACCAGGAGTTTAACTAACTCTCACTTTAAAAGGCCCCAGGAAAAAGCAGTACTGTAATCTTAGGGTTTTTAAAAAAATTAAGTGTCAGAAACACGATCGCTATGTAGCAAGTTATTCTTCTTCCAAGCACATATGGGTTCACCCCACCAGGAAACCTACTTGAAACTTTAATTAACAAAAAAAAAAAAAAAAAAAAGACTTAAGAAACACAGTGCAGATTATTTGAAAATTCATATTCTGACTATAATATTTTATAGTAAAAATTACCACAACTCCATTACCTTGAGTAATGCTGTGTTTTAGCAGCCTGTATCAAGTCTTAACAATTTAACTGCTGAATCCAGGAAGTCCTTATGCAGAAATAACTGTATACATGTGAGTAATCCCTTCAGTTGCACATGTAAAATTACATATAAACACCTGCAGAACTGTGGGCTTGGCTCCAGCAAGCAAAAAGGAAAAGAGAAACAAAATTATAATAGCCGCAAATAACAGACACGCTCTCAAACATGTAGTAAGATATTTGTAAGAATGATAAGCTAATCATACAGCCAAACAGATGACTTTATTGGAAAACAGGTCAAGCTATCAGCTCCATCTATGCCGCATGAATGCTGTGAAATTTAAGCCTTAAGTGAACTTTTCCCCTAGACTTTATGTAAGTAACTTTCACAGGCAGTGACAGATAGAACACATGCCAAATTCAGTACACAGTGCTAACCAAAACCTCCATCTGTAGACTGCATTTTTCATTAGTGGGACAATTTTAACTGCAGAAGGGTAAGAATTCAGACAGCAGTGGAAAAGGTAGAGCATTTTGGGGGAGGGGTGCTTGGGGGGTTTTTTTTGGGGTTTTCCATTTAAAATCAAGACTGAATTCAATGTCCTGTGTTCTGACTGTGACCCCATTTCTGCACTAGCCAGCAGAACTAGGATGAACGCAGGCTTCCACCTTCAGCACTGAGCTGCCAATGGTGAACACCATTCAGCCTGCACAGCGTGCCGACACCAGGCTCTGACTGGGGCTTCCCACTTCCAGAGCACATATACGTAGTTCAAGACCATCATTAGAGTCTGGTCAAAATAGTTTAGAATCTCCATCAACATTTCTAAAGAAAAAACTCACTCCTCTGAACAGACTCACATTCACACTTTCCAAATAGAGAAGTATCACCAAAAAAAGGACTGTGATGACATGGACAAAAAAAATGGCGAAACATTGTCTATGAGCTGTATTTGTTATAACAGCAAGGACTCTTCTTCCTTGGTTTTGAACTGTCTTTTCTGTGTACGAAAATGAGAAAGACAGATGGATTGATTCCACCAAAATTTAAAAGGAACCTGAAAAGAAATTAAAAAAAAAAAAAAAAAATCACGAAGTCTAGGAATGTTACTGCAAATTTTCTTGCATAGTCAAAACAGGAGCTGTGAAGAGACTGATGAATTAACAGAAAGGTGAAGGCTTTTGCATCTGGATATTTCATTTTGGAGGAAAACAATTTCTCCAGGATAGGAATTCCTCTATTCAATTTTTTAAAAGCGAGATGGAAAAAAAAATTTTTTTTTTTTAAACTAGCAAACCAGCACTGTTCCAGATACTGTCTTTTGACCTTACCTGCATGCCTCTTTACAAAGGGTAAAGGAAATTAAGGCCTAACTTCACGCCCAGCACAAGACTACAGATACAATTACAAACCTTTCACATTTCAAAGCTATATGACATCTATTATCCACAGACATTTAAAACTGAAACTCTTTTTGAAAGCAAGCTCAACTCCAATGAGATACACATACCTTGGTTCTTTGTAGGAGTCTATCCAGAGAATAAAAAGTTTGTGAATCACGTGGGGAAAAATAAATTGAAAACTAAGCATGATCCATTCTATAAACTGGGACTGTGAAAAGAAAAGCACAGCTCCCAGAAAACTCAACAGAGCAACCTCAGAATGTCACACCAAAGCCTTAGAGCAGAAGGCAGCATCTCTCCACTCGCTCAGGTGAAAAAAGAGCTTCCTTACCTTGGCATAGTCTCCCCAGCTGAAAAGCTAATTAGAAGTCTTACACATAGCACTGTCTGTTTTGATCTCTTCCTCTCTAACCAGCAAAGAAAAAGGGTGTTTCCTCGCACATAATCTAGGCAAGGCTGTGTAAAGTAAGCACAAAGGAAACCTGAAATGGTCTTGCTGGCTCCGTTATGGAAGTGACACAAAAAAGGGATCCTTCCCCAACGCCCCCACCCCCGTCATCTGCTACCATGGACTTAAGCATAAAAAACTTGAAAGCTGAGTCCAGGTTTTCCCTAAAGACAGACTCCTATACTGAAGATGATCAAGAACTTCAAGTTTAACTGAAAGTAAAGCCTGTAAAGGATGGGGACAGAGGCTCTTCTAGCCACTGATATGAGCAGCCAAGTGGAGGGACTCCAGAGCTGCATCAAGATGTCGGCACCATACCTGGTCTCAAAGACTAGGTACATTATCAGAGGATTCAGAAACTGCGCCCACATGTCACCTGCCTGCATAAAGGCAATCATGACAGACAAAATTGGATGGCCCTAGAGTTATAGGGATTCAAAGATGCTGATCCATTTCAATTTCTGGAGGATCCCCAAGAGATCCCCTCAACAGGCAGCAGAGGCTGAGCGAAATGAGAAACAATCTGTACATCAGTGTGTGGTGTAAAGGTCCACACCTCCTCTTTTTCAGCTATAAGCCGAAGCCTACTAGCCTATTAAAAGATGACTACGAAAAGATGATCATGTAACAGAAGCTGCATATCCAGAGCCTGCCAAGTATTCTTAATTAAACATAGTGAAAAATGACTGAAGTGGAACAGGACCTTTACAAGGCCTTTCCCCTGCAGTAAGGAAGGACGCTCAAATCACTTTGATGCAAGAAGTGTTTTCATGAAGTATCTGCATATGGTACAGCAGATCTTTGGCTAGGATCTAGAAGGATGAGAAAAAGTATTTACCCATGGACCTTTTACAATACAGCCAACATAACACAAAGGAAAAAAAAAAAAAAAAGAGGTACCTCGTTTTCTACCAATAAATGGTCTAATTCAGAGAAGCATTTCCTACTTTTTGTGTAGGCTCCTGCACCTATACAGCAAACCCCAGAAGAGCAACAGATTGTCCTGAAGAAACAGGTTCCCAGAATGATGAATGGCTCAGATTAAAGGAAGAGAAGTGATAAAAAATGGTTTGCAAAAGATATCCACTAGGAGTAACATACAATTGCTCTTCAAGGCAGAAACTCCTTTTTTTTTCCCCCCTCCTAGGGTCATGAAGCAGAAACACAGATAATGGACAACTACATGTTAAGAGATCATCAGTTCTGCTTTCACATTCGAGTAAAATCAAGATGGTTGATAAAATCAAGATGGTTATATTATCAGGATGCATGAAGTTTAAAAAAAAAAGTCACATACTGTACAAGTAAGTATACCTCTGCACTGGAATGACAACTTTTGAAGAAGAAAAAAAATTTCATGTAGAAATGAGCTGTGCAGACAATCCTTTCTTCCCCCTCCCTCCAATGGAGAATTATCAGTTAGATATAGCCTTTGCTTTCTCCCAAATTACTTGACAAGAACAAATACCTTGCTAACAGAGCAAAGGTATTTTGCTTGTAACAAGCACATTCATCACGTATTATCAGACTGTGCGAGAAACGTTTTTTTCCAAAATGCATTTAGAAGCAATAATCTCAAGGTAAGGGTTATCTAAAAAGGCCTATTTAAAGAAAATATAAACTGAGCATAACATTTCTAATCATTTGTTCTTCATAAATTTGATAAGTTGAATATCACTACACAGAACACAAACAGAACTGTTTTTAATGCAAAAAAGTGATGTCAAAAACTTTTCTTAATCATGTTTCACTCAAAAGCTACGCTATTCACTTGTAAATTCTATCTACAACAGCACTGGCAAATGCTACGTAAGTACAACATGCCTATTCCAGGCATTCAAAGACCAATCTTTACGTCTTAAGTTGCATGAAAACTTTTAAAACCATCAAATGAGAACTGCTTACTAGACAACAAGTAAGCACAACTTTTTTTGTTTTACTTCTTTCAGGAACAGCTTGAATCCACATGATGACAACGCCCACAGTCATTTCTTGACACTGTGCTCCGCACTATTTCACTACAAATTTTGCTTCCATTTAGCAAAACTACTCCTTCTTAAAAAATACCCAGTGCCAAAGCTGTCAGCTGCAGAGCCAAGAACATAATTCATGCTTTTTGACTTCAAGTCAAGTAGCCTATCCACCGAAATGTGTTGTGCATGGAAGCAAACACGCAGATTTCCTACGTTTCTGTCAAACAAAAGTCTCACACCAAACCAGCCACTGTAATAGGAAAACAGGGGTCAACCTTCTCCCATTGTGGGAGTTTTAGCCAGCTAACAGACGGAGAAGAATTCCAGGGTGGCAGAACTTGCATTCATTTCTACCCCTCATTGCACTATGACACTCCAAATGCCTTCCAGACTGCTGAGTGAACGAGAATCCAGTCCTATGCAGAACTGAGGAGATGAAGGGCACCAGCACTAGACCATTAAGAATATTAATTGACAAACACATCTAGGTCTCATTTGCATTGTAGCCCTGTTACTAACGTTCCCAGCATAATGCCCCAGATTTTGTACTGCACAAAAATTGTTCAAAAAATAATCCAAAGGAGATGGAAAAAACATACACACAAAAGATTCTCCGCTGATCTGGGCTTTGACAAGTTGTGTGCTTTTTAATTCAAAATATATCACTTAATCCAGCTCACAGCATGTCAGTGACAAACGATGCTTAAACGTAATGAAGGATATCACACAATCTGCCCATAGTAGCAGTCCCTGCACTGGCATTCTTCAAACGGTTCACAGTGATGAAATAGCATCCCCAGTTAAAACAATTTTTGCAGATATTTGCCCGAGCACAGGAAAAAACACATCAAAATAGAAGCATGGGATTTGAGTTTTCCAAATATTTCATCACTCTGCAATTCAAAAAAATAAAGGGAATAACAAGGAACCTGGACACTGAAAAGGAGCCAGTAAAGAATGAGACAATAGGCATCCTTTTGTTGGATTACCGAGTAGAGCACATAATCTCTGAATAGTTTGATTTGTTTCAACTCTGTATTAAAGAAACACCTAAATAAAACTAGGGAGGCTGTACATATACGTATCTCAGTAATGCATACACTAGTCTCTTTTGGGGAAAAACCCCTCTTTTTCAGGGAAATTTTTATCTGTCCAGGCCAGAAAGATATTGCCTAGGAAAACTGTGTTTCCTATATATTTAAAGCCAAACATTTACCAATTATATGGTAGACATTCAGAAAGCAGGACAAGCACTTTGAAAGGAAGAAAGGGAAGAATCAGGATTTTCTTAAAACATTTTGAGTTCAAGTCACAATTCACCTTAGAAATAGCTAATAAAAATCCAAGGTGGGGTGTTTTTTTTGTCTGTTTGTTTGCTTGCTTTCTAGATTCTTTCTTCTTCTCAGGCTCATTAAGGTTTCCTTGCCTCTAGAAATGAGCACCTTTGGAAGGTTCACAGAAGACCAACACCCCTTTTCATCTTTGGCGATGCAGGTTTCTCTCCCCAAACTCACATCTACCTCATAGGCTCGGTACAGTTTCACAAGATACAAACTAAACAACAACTTCCTTTAGACCATGATGATTTCCATGCTCCTTCTGCTCATTTACATGCTGCCCCTTGACTCACTCCATGAATTCTGCTGTATGGCTCTTCAAAGTAAGCCAAACCAGCTTCCTAAAGCATCAAAAAGCTGCTCACCTTTTCCCACTGGATTATTCTGTCGCCATTTCTGTGAGCTGAATGGGCCTGCCAAGGAACAGCTGAATACCAGGACATGAAGAAGAAATGTTAGAACTCTGCACCTAAGATCAACTCAGCCACATCAGGTGAAGCTTCATCTTCAAGGATGCATCAGGGTAGGAAAGCTAGATTTTATTAAAGGGACAGATTAAATATATAATCATAGAATCATTTAGGGTGGAAAAGACCCTTTAGATCATCGAGCCCAACCATAAACCTAACACTGCCAAGTCCACCACTAAACCATGTCCCTAAACACTGCATTTAGAGGTCTTTCAAACACTCCAGGGATGGTCACTCAACCGCTTCCCTGGTCAGCCTGTTCCAAAG